>NC_071280.1:16923808-17058808 GCF_023375685.1 Ictalurus furcatus
CCACAGGGACTATTACAGTTTCCATCAAAACCAAAACAATTCCCATTATAACCATTATAACCAATTCTATGAGGGTTTCTGTTGTTGTTGTTGTTGGGGTTTTTGTGTTCAGCAGGGCAGGTGTATTGTACTACGTTTATAACTGTCTGCCTGCATTACAAGCGTGCTTGCGGTTCCTCTGTCAAACCGGAAGTGTGCTCAACTCACCTGCATCCTCCGGCGGCGGATAATTCCGGAGTCCTCTCCCGCAGCACTACCTCCTGCCCTGTCGGTCATCTTCGGTCCTTTTGCTCGAAAGAGTCGCTCAATGGCATCAATAACATCCAGAAGGCGGTTTCTTTAACTCGATACTGAAAGTAGGAACCTGGCAACCTGTCCATAGGTTTGTTTATAGTGACCGGCAGTTCCGGTTAGCGTTTAAACGGTGAAAGTGTCATAGCCTTGCTGTTCTCGTTTCCTTATCTCTCTCTCACTCTCTCTCTCTCTCTCTCTGCGTCTCCATGGTTACTAATTTCCTCTACTCGTTAAACAGCCTCCCTGGGTGCGCGCGTGCACGACACGACGGAGGCGCGAACCGCAGCGGCACTCGCACACTAGTTACGTTGCGCGTGCGCGTCGTTTGAATTAAACCACAATAATAATAATAATAATAACGGTCACTTGTTAACGTATTCGTTTGAACGACGAATTAATCTCCTACTTAGTTTTACAAGCCTACGTTAGGGTTGAGATTGCGGCCGCGTCCCAAACCGAAAACGTTATTCCTGAAACTACATATAGCCTACGTGTACTGGAGTAAACACACTATTGAGTTGAATAGGATGCGGTTTGGGACGCACCCGGTTTTACTCCCACTTGACCGTTAGAGCGTTTTGGATTAGACCACTGAGACCGCGCTGTAGGGGACGCCCAAACGGACACGATCTAATTTAGCCCATAGAATGACATTTCGAAAGGATTAAACAACACAAATAATACACTGTGTAAAGAAAAAAGAAGTCCATGAACATTTCTACACTTTTACCCTTATAGAGTATGACATGATATGTGAATATGCATGATATGCAAATTTTAAACACCCCTCACGTCCTCTAGTAGCTAACCTAGAAGCTCCGATGTTCATATTGTTACTCATAAGTGTCCTAATGTTGGTTCACTTGTTTATTTATTCAACATCAGCCGAACATCTCAAAATGTACCACCTTATACCACAATTCACAAGTCAGAAGACAGTTCCATAAAGTGGAACATAAAGGATCCATTTTATATAAATGCACTCCTTTCTATAGTAACAGCTCATACACAGGGACTTGTATAGCGAATCAAACATAATCAAATACGCATATTTTCTCAAATAAATAAATAAAACAAAACATGTCTGTAAAGGTTGATACGGTGACGTGTTCTATTCGGAGATGTTTACGTAATGTTCAGGGAAGGAGTCTCAAGTGTCAGTGCTTTGTAACAGTCTGTAAGTTTCCTGCCATGGGAAAGTCTTCGGGATTTCTTGGTAACATGACAGCCTGTGTTTTTCTTCCTGTCTCATTAAGAGAGAGGAAAGAGAAAAGAGAGAGAGAGAGAGAGCAGCTGGTGAGGGAAAGTCTGTTTACAGCTACTATAACGTAAGCGGTAACAGGAACTAACTTGTTGCGCGGGCGTTCCGTAACAAATGAAAAATCGTAATAGTTTGGAAAATCTCTGTGGTTTAAGAGGAATAAAACACTTCCGGACGTGCTGTTATACAGTTTAGGAACATCATCCACTTTGATGTCGTACCACCTATATCTATTTCCTGTAACAGTGCGTTCCTACTGCGTGTCATTCCTTACATAGTAACCAAGATTGTGTTCACTACCATTAGCTATGCTGGCTATCTAGCTTGGCTAACGTAGCGTGCGGGTTCTGTAGACTTCATCGTCTAACAAGGGACACTTAAAGGTTGCGAAATTACAAACTGAGTTCATACTTAACGCTCAAAGTACAACAAAGCACTGTGAAAGACAAGACTGTGTTATTGATTGAATAAATGTGATGTCTAGTGCTGTTGCTAAATTTGATTTATATCATCAGGATCAGGCATGTAAACGGAGGTAAGTATTTAAAATCATGTTGTTTTGCTTTAGATTATTGTATATGTAGATATTATTTGTATGGTCGCAGGTTATGCGTGATTAGTGAAGTTGGCTATTATCCGGCAAATATCTGGCAACCCTGCCTAATAGTCTTTTAAAAAGACAATGTTGGATCTCAGAAAGACCTCAAATATGTTCTATAAAATCACACCTTTCTCTTTTTCTCCTTCGCACCTGCTCCAGCTAATGGGGGTCTTCTAAAGACTGAGCAGGAGCAGGTGTGTTTGAGTATGAGTAGGATATTGCATTAACAAGAGGAAGGAGTGTTTGCCAGCTTTTCTGATGGAGATCCACCTCTCTGCAGCGGCGTGTTTCTACCAACAAAAAAAAAACAAAAACTTCCCAAATCCGGTCCAAGGGAGTTTTCTTTTCTGCCAACAGCTCAGATCCAACTGATCGGCTCATTATCAAGCACTCCATGTGTTGGAGTAGGTGTTTTGGCAGGAGGGAAATCTTTAAATTCCTCAGAATGTGTGTGTGGGGGGCCCTCAGGACTGGAAATGAGTACCCGTGTTGCTTAAAGGATTAAAGGACTAAAACCATGCTGAAATGTACCGCTACCACCCACCTTCAATATGCTCCATCAGAGATGCGTCCAGAGCCAACTCGGTGCCTTTCACTTTTTTTCCTGATTAAATCAGCTATACTATACAGCTGTAAAAGTTTGTTTGTTTGTTTTTACACACTATGGAATAAAGGTACCTTTTGTTGTCACCTTGTCAAACTGGTCTTGATTTGTCTTGACACGTTAAGTCTCTGTGTAAAAATGGATGTGTTCAGAGGCACTGATCATCAATGTGGTGTTGTAGACAAACACACACACACACACACACACGTATAAATGCAGAATTTACACACTAGTGGTATTATTTTTAATGTAATATTGATTTTCTTGTTTAGGCCGCCAGCCAGAGCAGTTATTATGACCTTCTCCTGACAATAATGACATCATAATCAATGTGCTCTCTTGCTCTGTCTTGCTCTCTCATCCACACACACACACACCCTTTTAGACTATATTTATCTGATGACTGCTCATTTTAAACAGAAACACATCGGATCGCACGTTTTAACTTTCACGATCACCTTCTGTCAGGTGTTATTATTGTGACATCCCACACACCCACACAAGCAGATTGTTATCAGCTAACACACACACACACATACACTAAGAAAAAATCACAGTGTGACAGGATGTGAAGTCAGGCATAACATCAAAACAAAAATGGAGACATGACATCCAGCCAGGAACAACAATCATCACATAGATCTGTTATTTAACATAATTTAACTTGTCCTGTACACTCACACACACACACACACACACACACACACACACATACACTATCCAAATAACAATACAGTAGCTAACAATACAAATAATCGCAGAAAGTTAGCATAGAAGAGTTAGCATTTTTCTGACTATGCTTGTTGTCAGGTAATTTCTTCAAAATGGTTTCTTGTAACGAATGTCAACAGGAGAGAAGTGAGTCAGCATTTTTTTTTCTGACTAGGTGGGATGTGATCATGCTAACTGGCACCCCTTTAGCGTATAATGATCCTCTGATCCAGTAGCGAATACTGATAGGAATGAGTCAGCATTTTTCCTGACATGATTAGCACTGTCAAATGTAAATTGCAGGAGTGAGTTAGCATTTTTCCCCTTAGGTAGTGGGGACCACGCTAACTCACTCGTTCATTGTTAGCTGTGTTAGCTCAAGTGAAGCATTTCTTTTCCACAGTAGATTGTAGTAACGGACAGATCATAGGACTGATATGAGCATTTTCCAGACTAGCAAAATAGAAACAGTGCATTGGCTAATGATAAAATTGAATAATAAGCTAATGTAAATAATTACAATGCATCAAGAGTTTTCCTGACCATGATTGTTAGCTGTGTTAGCAATGCTAAGTAAGAAAATGTTTTAGAATGGAAGTTTCTAATGAATGAGAGCAAGAAGGAGAGAGTTAGCATTTTTTTTGTCTGACTATGTTTGTTAGCCATGTTAGCATTGTTAAGTAAGAAAAAAAATCCTTTATAATGATTGTGAGAAAATTAGCATTTTCATGACTGTTTGTTAGCCATGTTAGCATTGCCAAGTAAAAAAACAAAAACAAAAAAAAAACAGACCATCTTTTATAACAAAATCTTTTAGAATGGTAGTTTGTAATGAATCTGGCTATGTGTATTAGCCATGTTAGCATTGTCAAGTAAAAGATTTCTTTTATAACGGTAGTTTGTAACGAATGAGAGCAAGAAGGAGAGAATTAGCATGTTCCTGAACGTGTTTGTTAGCCATGTTAGCAATGGCAAGTAAAAATGTCCTTTAAAAAATCTTTTAGAATGATAGTTATGATAGTAACGTATTCAAGCAAGTAGGTTAGAGTCAGCATTTTTCTGACTATGTTTATTAGCCATGTTAGCATTATCAATTTTTTAAAAAAAATTATAAGATAATCTTTTAGAATGATGGTTTGTAATTAAATCGAGCCAGAAAGATGAGTCCGCATTTTTCTGACTATGATTATTAGCCATGTTAGCTTTATAATACTGGTTTGTAATGAATGAGAGCAAGTACGAGAGAATTAGCATTTTCCTGAATGTGTTTGTTAGCCATATTAGCAATGCCAATTTTTTTTTTAATGTTTTATAATGATTAGGAGAGCGTTAGCATGTTCCTGACTATGTTTGTTAGCCATGATAGCATTGCCAAGTAAAAAAAATGCTTTATAATTGTTAGGAGAGAGTTAATATTTTCCTAATTAGATAGAGGGAACTACACTAATTGGCTCTCATCAACTGTTAACTGTGTTTCTATTCATTTTACACAGTAGCTTGTGGTCAGTGGCGGCTAGTAGGAAGGATTTTTGCATTTTCCAGTCACTGAAAAAGGAGAATGGTTTGCACTAGCTTTCGTTAAAAAGGAGCTGTATTAGCGTTGTTATGTGGAGCGTTTCTTGGGCTAACACACCAAGCACACACAGTATAGTGACTGAAAGCTTGATACAGTAGGTGTAGTCCTTCTGTTAAGAAAACATGACTGAATACAGGCCTAGAAACGACACGTATTCAGGGGAACTGATCATGATGGGTCAGAACTGATTTAAAGTGGAGTAATAATAATGTTTTTATAGGCCATGCTGGCTCAGTAATGGACGTTTGTGGATGCTTGTGGTCAGTCAGCGCTCTTCGGGGACTGTGGAAGAACGAGAAGAACACAGCGAGTCACTTTTTATTAGAGCGAGTTCTCATGGGTAAGAAGCATCATCTAAAACAAGCATTGCGAGGATTGTAGATGTGTGTGTACGTGTGTGTGTGTGGGGGGGGGGGGGGTGCTTTTATATCTAGGTGGGGACCTAGACAAAGAAGAAAAAATGGCCAGAAAATGTGTGTGTCTTCCAGTGGGAGTAAAAGAACAGCACACCGATGACAGATAATGCCATAGCGATGTCATCATCTGGAGACAGTCACCCTCGGGGACGTCTTTAATCCCCCATGTTTAATGGACAACGTTTTAGACATGACACCATTTCCCGGCAGTGAGACGAAAACTATTAGGGGCTAACGGGACAGGTCTGATCCCCACTGTCTCTAACCAGACGGGCGAAGGCAAGAGCTATTATTGTCAAAACACGCACACACACACACACACACACGCAGTGTTTGCATGTATAAGCATCACAGTTGTAGATGATCAGCCAAGAAATGTTTTGTTACGAGTCTACAAGTAATGGAACTTTTGAGAAAGTCAGAAGAGAGGATGGTGAGGGGACGAATGTTTATAGCTGCTATAACGTAAGTGAGAACAGGAACTGACTTGGATGTTCTCATGGATGTTCCTCAACATTACACATAGGTGTATGTACATGCATCTCAAAAAATTCGAATATCGTGGAAAAGTTCATTTCTTCCTGCGATTTAATTCACAAAGTGGAACTTTCATATATTCGAGATTCGTTACACATAAAGTGAAATATTTCAAGCCTTTTTTTGGGGGTGGGGTTTTGGCGGGGCGGGTTTAATCTTACGGTTTACAGCTCATGCAAACCAAAAATCCGGAATCTCAAAATATTCGAATAAAGAATTTATAATACGGAAATATCGACCTTCTGAAAAGTATGTTCAGTTATGCACTCGCTTGGGGCTTTAATCCTTTTGCACGAATTACTGCATCAATGCGGCGTGACATGGAGGAAATCTGTATAAACCTGTATAAATGTAGGAGGGGATCCCAGATGTGTCGTACATTAATCATTCATAATTAATAATCATTAATAAATAAATAAATAATTTTTGCATAATTTTCCCATAACAGCATTTCCCATCATGTTTTATTCTTTACTTATAATCACCAGCTCTCTTCCAGTATCTCTTTTTCATCGGAATTTCCAGTCTTCATGTCAAAACCACATTCCCATGAACGGTGCTCAGAGTAGCCGTGGCGTCCGGTTAGTTTATAATCCGTGCCAAAATGCAGCTTAACGGAATCAGTTACACTCGGCATTTAACTGAGTAATGTTTCATGCTTCAGGAGCACAGAGCAGGCGTTCCACCGATCAAATGATTCGTCTGCTTTAAGATCGCTTTGTCCTCCCAATGGATAATACAGACTAAAGAGTGACAGTACAATTGTCCCTGCTGGTACAGACTGTTCTGTATTTTCGCTTTCTGTCTCTGATTAACATCAGAGTTTTACGTAAATGCAAAAGCCAGCATGACGTGCTTCAGATCGAGTAAAACGGCTCTTCTTAACCTAAAACAGGAAGTACGTCTAATTTAATCAGCGGGACTAATGAACAGGAGTCTCGATCCAGCGTAGAAACAGACACGGTGGATTAGATTAAAGTATTAGTCTTAACGACCCTGATGTCACCTTGGCGACCCTGTTTCTTGGGTCACTTGGTTATTTACGGCATGATGTCCGAAGCATGATGTCACACCCTAGCGACTAACGGACGTGACCTCAGTTTCCCAAAAGCATCGTAAAGTTAGGATCACGTTAACTGGAAGAGAGAGTGTACAATGTGATGCTCGCTGTTAACCGCGGTCGTATCCACGATTCGTTTGAGACGTGTTTTGCAAATCTTACCGTTTTTAACAAACCCGAACACTGGAATATTAGTTCGTATTAAAACATATACAAATGTATTTAAAAAAAAAAACAAAACACTAGCTCTGGACACTTTTTGGGAAATTGTTGTAGTTGTGTAGTTAGGGCTTGCGATGTTTAATGACAGCTGATACAGAGAAACGTAAATAATAATTAACTTATATTAACTTATAGCGTATAACTAGCCGTTATACGCTCATTCTAACGCGTTATCATTTCGATAGTAATAACTATTACTATCGACCACAGACCATTCGTTTTCGATGAGAGTTGCCGACATGAGCGACGGTGACCGTCGCCGACCGGATGTGGGCGTGTCCAGCGACTTGGAAAGTTGAGAAAAGTTTAACTTTATGCAAATTTGGAACGACTTCGTGCCGTGACGACCAATGGGAGTGAAGACAGTAGATCGCACGTGATCCTCAATGCTGCCTGCGAGTCCGAACGGTTTAGTGGACCGCAAATACAAATAGACGGTCGCGATGACAAACGGCTCACACGGCTTCTCCTTCGTCTCGTAGGATATGATGTATACATAAACTTGTGATTTTTATACAAACCTCCTTCCTCCGGAATGTTTCATTTTAGCGGCAAGAAAACTGGTTTGTTGTCAAAAGTGGAACGCTAGTTGCGCCGCTCACTGATAAATGTTACTATGGCAACCAGTACTAGGAACGCATAGTACAGCGAACGGCGAATTGCATGCTAAACTGTGTGAAGGTGTGAGGCTGGATATCTGAACCCTTGGTGAACTTTTCACAAAGCTAGCTTTAAATATATATATATTTTTTAAAGTATAAGTGATCAGCTAAACTTTTGTATGTGTGATGTTAACGTGTCAGAAATACAGGAAATCGAGATATCAGAATAGAGATTCAGGCATAACATGAGGCTAGCATGCTTCCTGCCATCTGGTTGCTCAGTATGATCCTGTATCGTGATCAGCCCAGTAAAGCTCTGCTAATAGAATTAAACTAAGAAGGTTTAGCTACCCCACCGCCGTGCTAGCTTCCCACTGACGCGAGATAGATACGGGGAATTGAGACCGGATTGGAGCTGGATAAAGTGTCTATAAAGGAAGGAGGAAGAGGTTCCTGTCGTGACAGAGCTGAATGAGTCCAGCTTAATGATGAGGCTTTCGAAACCACACTTGAATGGAAGACGTTCTTCTTCGGCTCATCAATTCAAGGATCCAACTGTCAGAGTCCATCTAGCTGTTTTGTTTCCAACTGGTGATACTCCTGAGGTCCATCCAACCTGAGGAAACAATTACATGACGTCGGATCTACGTCGAAGCTACCATTCATACCGTACCGTTACAGGTATTTCAATCGCAACCTTTTGATTCTCGGACACTCCAGGACGACTCATCTGCAGATCCATGGAGGCAAAGGGGCAGATCATGTCCCGAGCAAAAGACTTTTTACGACGGAAAGTGCTTAAAGTCCCACTGCGAGGAGCGTCCACTCAGTTTGTGGGCAGCACCATCGTCATCCTTTCGTCCTACACAGCGGCTTCGCTAGCAATGAATTGTGGGAAGAAGCTTCAGGTGGAAAGAGTCAAGCTGGGCAGCTGAGTGACTCCGGGACTCTGGGAATACTGTCCATGAACAGTCCCGTCTTGTCCATTTCTGCATTTTCGCTTTAACGTAAACACTTCTAAAGAATATTATTTTATATTTTAAATACGTACACAGTGTCAATGGTTTATCTGGGTGATGATATGTATTTGTCAGTGCCATAGTGATGGTGGTTTTGTGGATATGTGTTTTTTCTGTTTAACTGATCTAAATGGGCATTAAGTTATTCAAAGACTGGAGGATTGTCACACCAGATTGACTCTTTTCTCAGCTGGCTGTGGAAAGCTCCATCACAAACGAATCTGTAAACACGTAGGAGATAGTTTTATTTTTGTAATAAGTCAGAGTCGGGTTTATTTTCTAGTTTATTTTTTTCTGTGAAAATATCTTGCCTTTTGATATGCAGTGAGATCTGTGTATGGACTGAGAGCCTGGAAATGTTTTTCTAAGGCCACAGATTACACCTACCTGCTGAAAAAAAAACCCCAATGGAAACCCTCATCGATTTTGTAACCGTTTCAGTGGTTATAATGGGAATCATATTGATTTTAATGGAAACTGTAATGGTCCCTGTGGGTCTCTACTGGTAATTTGTTGCCTTCTGTTGGTGGCATGTTATGTCTAGTGGATACCATTAGCGACCTACGTCCTTAATATGTCATTTCACATAATGGAAACCATTCGGTAATGGTTTTAATGGTTAACAGCTGATGGTTTGTAATGGTATTTGTAGTGGAAACCATTCGAATTTCTGTGATGGTTTCTGTTGTTGTTGTTGTTGTTTTTTAAGCAGGGCTTCAAGGTCCAAAAAAAACAAGCCCACATGGTTTCTTGTTGAAAGAGAAGGCGTAACAGTTGATGTAGGTATATGCAACGATGGTCTGATGTAATGTGCAATGTAAAAAAAAAAATAGAGCTATAGAGTATTACATTAAAAAACAAACGAACAAAAAAAAACTAAACAAGTAACAGAACTCGGTTATTTTTGGCTTTTTTTTTAGCTTTTTGTTGGGAAAACTGAATTTCAGTACACTGTATGAAAGGCATTTCTAATTACGTTAGCTTAAATTTAATGTGAGATATTTGATAAAAACATTGGAATAATGAATAAAAGATATGGCGTACTGGATTCAGCATTTTCCGGCTATGTACTTGCATACTTTAGCACTAGAGTACTTTCACACTAGCGTACTTTAACACTAGAGTACTTTCACACTAGAGAACTTTCACACTAGAGTACTTTCACACTAGAGTACTTTCACACTAGAGAACTTTCACACTAGAGAACTTTCACACTAGCGTACTTTCACACTAGAGTACTTTCACACTAGGGTACTTTCACACTAGAGTACTTTCACACTAGAGAACTTTCACACTAGCATACTTTCACACTAGAGTACTTTCACACTAGCGTACTTCAACACTAGAGTACTTTCACACTAGAGTACTTTCACACTAGAGTACTTTAAAGTGCACCTATTATGCATTTTCAAATACTACCTTTCATGTAGTGTGTTATATAGCTGTTTATGAATGTAAAAAGTCTGCAAAGTTTCAAAAATCAAAGCGTACGACAAACTGATTCTGAACAGCTGAAATGAGTCGTTAGTGATTCCAGAATTACTTCCTGTACTAACCTTCTTAGGTTTGTAACAAAAAGCCCCGCCTCTGGTCTTGATTGGCTGCCCGCTGACTGCGGTAGACCAATCACCACAGACTGTGACATCTGACCAATCAGAGCACAGTATGCTCTCTGAAAGGAGGAGTTTAGAATGAATCCTTGGATCATTGAACGAGTCGTTTGTGACACTGGGGGGAAAAAAGTAATGCTGCAATTTATATTATGAGCACGTTAAAGTGTTTTGTTTTTTTACCTTGGATGCGTGTAAATCTATTTAATGAGACCTTTAAAAAAAATTAGGCACGTTTCAAAACCATAATAGGTGCGCTTTAACACCATAAACATCGGGTTTTAAAAGACAGCGAGCTAATGAACTTCTCTTAAACCAGACACCACTGCCATGGATCAATAACAGGAACAATATTCCCATTAATTTACTTACTAAAACGTCATGTTTCGCACTTTTGAATTAGCAAAATTACTAAAGAATTTTTTTGAATATTTAAATAAAAATACAATAAATCGTCATATTTATATCTCATTAAATCATACAGTAAATCGCTATATTTAAATCTATATTTCAAATCTCAATCACAATCTGGTTTGTCTGAGTATATTATTAATTAAAAAAAAAAACTATAGTCGCGTTGTTTTATTTATTTATTTATTTACATCGACACCTGTTTTGCCTGGATAAATCTCAATATTTAATAATGTATTTAATAATGCCTCCCCCCCCCCTTCCTTTTTTTAAAGTAATTAATTGGTTTAAAAAAAAATACGTTAATAAAATAACATTTAAAAAAAAAAACACATGAAGACTCTTATTTGTGTTGTCTTTGGCGTCACAGTGTACCGGAAGTGTGAAGCCGGTAGTCATGGCGTCTCCCTTTGGCGCATCGTATTAACTGTGAAAACTTTCAAATTTGTTGAGCTTTCCATCCATTATTTTTCTCTTTTGACTTGAGAGGAGACGGCTATAGAGTGAGTATCCGGCTCGCTAACAAACATCCAACTTAAAATAGTAACTAACGTCAAGAAACGTCTTTATAAAGTGAGCGTCGCGAGCGTCTAGCGGAATGATTAGCTCGCGGGTAACGCGGTTGAATACCAAATCGCTCTGTACTTCCTTTGATCAGCGCACTATTTAGGGGATGACGTAACGGTCTCCTGGACACTACCTAGTGTGGGTTATGTATTATACGAGGCAATTTGAGATACGGCCTACGGAAGTGTACTAGCTACAAATGTTGTGGGTTTTTTTTTTGCATTTGGTATTTGTGTACTGTATCCATTAATTTAATTTGCATTAATTATCTATATTTTGAACACCAAACGCTTTTTATATTCTAGCTGGCGTCCGGTTTGTGCGCTCAGCTGTAGTTTAGCTGAGAACAGCATGGAGAACGTTAGCATTGAGTCATTGATTCATTGAGTCATTGATTCATTGAATCGAACCGCTAAGAAACTGTGACGAATACTATTATGGGGTGAACATAGATATCCTGCTTGATGTGTAGGAGATATTCTGAATAAGGTACTGGGATTTTAAGTCAGTGTAAGAGATTTAAAATGCAAATAACAACGTACAGGAAACATCAGCACTCTTATTAATAAACCTGACATTCACTAGGCAGTTGTGGCTTTCAGCATTTTGCCAGATTAATAAGTGTGTGATTTTATTATTTTTTCTTTCTTTCTCCAGGGGATGAAGCGTGGCCGGACGGAGCAGATCCAGCACGCCGTGGCGCAGTACCTGAAGAGACGGCAGTATGCGGACGTGGACGGGTCGCTGAAAGGGGCCAAGCTGTCTCAATCTGCCGAGGAGATGGCAGCCAACCTCATGGGTACTGTAGTGGTGTAGCTGTGCTGTTGTTGTTATTGTTGTTGTTATAATCAGCAGAGATCATCGAACCAGGTCTAATCCCTCCGAAAATGGGTACTGACTCGAGCAAAGTGGTCCGAAGACACTGCTTCATCTTGATCTCTGTCCGTTTTGCATGCTGTCTGAGATACTGAGATACGGGACACTCGTCAACATCCGATAGTCGTCATATAAAATGTGTGTTCGGTTCTGGTTTAAATCGACCCGCTTCAGATAACGTCTACTGAAATCACAGACTGTACTTCTGAATGGAGCGTGAATGAAATTCTCTACTGTAATAATTTTGTGCATGTTGAATAAATCATTTCTCTCTCTCTCCAGTTCAGACAGAGTCCAGCTGTGGGAACGTGGTTTCCGCAGCTCCGTGCCAGTCGGACCCTCAGCAGTACGAGACTCAGTTCTCCAGGTTATGCAGCTTTCTGCTGGGTGAGTAACACACACACACACACACACACACACACACACACACACACAGGTTTTGCCTGGCTTAAACCACACAAGTGGTGTTTGTCACACAAGTTCGCCAGTTGTTTTAATGGAGATCGTTAAATTGAGCAGTGGATGGGTGAGTTAGTGCTGGAGGTTCACGTGTGTGTGTGTGTGCGTCAGAGGCAGAGGCACCGTTGGGCCGGGACGTGAGTGCCGTGCTCTTTCCTCTCTTCCTCTACCTGCACCTGGACATGGCACGCTGTGGCCTGAGGGGCGCCGTCGACGCCTTCTTCAGCCGCTTCCACTCCTCCTTCCAGCAAGACGCCGAGCAGAGAGCCATCGTGGAGCATCTCCGAGGAGTCGTCACGCCGCAGGTCAGTTACCGTGGCAACAGGCCCACAACCTTCAGCACAGGGTTGCCGCCGCCATGGTCCCTCACACAACAGGTGACTTGGTTGGCGTTGTGATGGTGACTTGAACAAAAAGGAAAAGATGCTTTTACATCAGATACTCACAGCTCTGTGCAGTCGCCATGACGACAGACACGATAAAAGACAGGTCAAATTTCCAAAATAATAAAGACAGCAGCAACTGGTGGCACATTTCAGTGACCGGGATTACAATGACCCGCGACACGGGTCCGTCACCATGACGACAATGATCTGTACCTCAGGTCCGTCACCATGACGACAGTGACTTGTACTACAGTTTAGTCACCACCATGGCAATGAGCACAGTGCAGTTGTCAGAACAGCAATGTCTTACATCACATCTCATGTTGAACATATCACCATGACAACAACAGTTTTAAGTGTTGTAGAGTAAATGTATAAGATCAGAACTTGGTAAATAAAAACATAAAAAATGTTCACAGAGTAAGGTGTTAAAATGATGGTTAATATAAAATTGTGTGTGTGTTTGTGTGTGCGTGCTGTAGGACGTGGCCTCCAACTCCAAACTGTGCTCTCTGTTGGATCACAAGTATGTGGTGCACCTGACAGATGAGGCCTACACTTACCTGCTGCGCTACCTCCAGAGTGATGACAACAGCGCCCTCTGCAGGGTGCTCAGCACACACCTACAGGTCACAGCGCCTCGTCTGGAAATCAGTGTTAATGATTTTGTCTTGGCAACGCAGTATTATTATTATTATTATTATTATTATTATTATTATATTATACAATTCTCAGGTGTAAAAATTACTAAAGAATATCTGCTCCACAGGTGGAGGTTTCTGCTGTGCGGCGCTCTGACTACCAGCTCTACGGGGCGGGGCTCACTACAGGAAACTCCACCTCCATGTCCTGTTCCGGCGGCTGGTCTGGCATGGATGGGACAGAAGGGGCGGAGTCCGTAGATGCCACAGCGGGGTTACCGCCTCAAAACGAGGCCGCCTTGGAGGCGCTTCAGGACTGCGTCCGGCGTGTGCGCGAGGGTCCTCCGTCCCTCACCACGGTCTGCTTCTACGCCTTCGAGAACACGGAGCAGCTGCTAAACGCCGCGGATGTGTCACCCGACAGCCGCCTCCTCGCCGCCGCCTTCGACAACTCCGCCCTCAAGCTGTGGAGCCTCCGAGCCAGGAAGCTGAAGGCGGGGCCTCGTAGGGCCAATGTGTCGAAGATACGCCTCGCCTGTGACCTAGTGGAGGAGGAGGTGAGCGACGGCCGTCCTTTTGGGCTTTTTGTAGCGACTTTACTTTCATAACGCTTGTTATTGTTTCTGACCCAGACAGAGGAGGAGGAGTTGGGCAGCGAGATGAAGACCCTGCGCGGCCACAGCGGCCCGGTGTACGGCGCGGCGTTCCTGCGAGACTCCTCAGGTCTGCTCTCGTGCTCGGAGGACTGCACGGTGCGGTACTGGGAGCTGCGTGGTTTCAGCAACGCTGCCGTGTACCGAGGCCACGCCTACCCCGTATGGGACGTAGCGGTCAGTCCGTGTGGTCTGTACTTCTGCACGGCGTCACGCGACACCACAGCACGGCTCTGGACTCCGGCCCGCGCTCACCCGCTTCGGCTCTACGCCGGACACCTGGCCGACGTCGACTGCGTGCGCTTCCACCCAAACTCCAGCTACGTCGCTACGGGCTCGACCGACAGGACCGTCCGGCTGTGGAGCACGCAGCACGGCGGCTCGGTGCGCCTGCTCACAGGACACCGAGGCCCCGTACTGGCACTCGCCTTCTCGCCCGACGGCAGGTCAGACACCGGATACATCACACCGTTTCCTTTACTCTTCTAAAGTTACTTAACAAACACGGAGTCAGATCATTGGTCAGCCTGCAGTCACCTTCTCGCTCACCTTCGGCAGCCATGTTAGAGGAGGCGAAGGTAGTTCCGCTAGTGTCGCTGCTTGCTAATCGTTATTGCTGACTCTGCGTTTGCGCTGATTTTGATTTCAGTCAGGCGTCTTTTTAAGTCTGTTTAACTTTAATTACCTATAATATTAATGTGTACCTAACCTGTGCATTTGTTGTTCTTCTTTACCTCACAGGTATCTGGTGTCTGCAGGTGAGGACCAGCGGCTGCGGTTATGGGACTTGGCTTCAGGCGGCGTGCTGAAGGAGCTGCGTGGCCACACGGGCGCCATCACCAGCCTGGAGTTCAGCCCGGACAGCTCGCTCATCGCCTCGGCCGCTCTGGATAACTCGGTGCGCGTCTGGGACGTGAGGAACGCCCACGGCGGGGGCGCGGTGCCTCCGGACGGCTCCAGCCCCGAGCTGGTTGGCGTTTACACGGGCGAGACGAGCAGCGTCCTTAACGTGCGGTTCAGCGCCTGCAACCTGCTCCTGGTCACCGGAACGGCGCAGGAGAAAGCGGAGCAGTGAGGGCGTGTCCGTGGGCGGAGTGGATCTGACTCGAACGCTCTGATGCACTAAATACACCCACTACGTCTACGTCTGATGGAGGATCAGTGTTTTTTTTTTTTTCCTTCCAGTGAACTTCAGTATCAGTTTATATCAATCAAGCAGCTATTTGTAAATTGTCAAACAAAGCTCTGAATTTCACAACACGGTGTGTGTTTTTGTTTCAGTGTCTGTTAGTGTTGCATTTTGTTGTTTAAAACTTTATCTATTTTTTTTGTATAGATATATTTGTACAGGGATTACTGGTTTTGCATTTAAGGAAATGTCTTTTTTTATTTGATATTATTATTATTATTATCATTATTATTATTATTATTATTATTATACTATTAGGGCATGTTTCTGTTTAACACCTGCGTTGAGAGATTTGTTAGAGATGACATGTCAGAATGAAGAATAAACTCTACAGATGTTCTGGTAAATGTAAAGTATTCTCGTACGCCTTACTCCATCATGAACTAACACATGGTCAGTCTCTTCGGTTTTTTTTTGTGTGTGTGTGTGTGTGTGTGAAATAGCACAGTAATCACGGATCATACCTTTTTTAAAGAGGCGGATTGTATATAATATGTAGCGCCCTCTGCTGTACATGAGGTGAAGTGCGATCTTCAGCGTCCCCTCACCCCACCTCACTGGTTGAACGTACGGCTTTGTGTGTTACCCTTTAGACGCAAATCGACTCGACGTTTTGGTTTTAGCTGGGGGCGGAGCAGATTTCAGGGTCAGAAGAATGTAACCCGAAGCCTGATATAAACGACAGCAGCGTACATTTTACCAAATTGATATCTTACAGCTTAAACGTCCCACGTGACGTAATGTTAGCATATGTTCTTACTCTAACGAACTGACAGCGCAGCGATCTGGACGTGTTCCGTGATTAATGACGTCAAACTGAGCAAACGGAGCACGATAATACAATTTAAAGTATTAGTATTGGCACCCCTAATTCAAACCATAAACAAGCTTTATTCCCAATCTTACACTCAGCGTGGCTTCATTATTTTCAACACACCCAGTGCTAATCAATGTTGGCGTGAGTTCTGCGTTACTAGACGCGTGATTTCTGTCGGCTGTTTACGAAAGCATGCAGGTGAGTAAGTCAAATGCTTGGCGAGTGTACAATGGGGGTGAAGATGCCTTTCTAACAACGTGTGCTACATGCTATACATTCTTGGCAGCATTTCAGTCGGAGGGAGAAGGTCGGGGAGAAGAGGGCTTTAAAGCGGAAAAACATGTCTGACACGTAGCCGTGAAACTGATTCTGTCAGTATCTCTGGAAGATCTCCGTTTTCTGGGCGTGTCCATGAGTCCTGGTCTGGGTGTGGCTCTGTCTGGAGATGTTTATGAAATGTTTATAGGTAAAATGTATATTGAACGTTGTACTTTTTCCATACACCAAATTTCAACCGTGTTAATAGGAGATTTCTCATAATGGATAAAGATGTAAATACGTCATTGGGAAATATGTGTGGAAAGCAAGGTTGCTGGTGCTCATAAGTCAGTGAAGATCATTTTTGGGCACAGTTTTCAATCCAATACTAATCTGCTACTGATTTCTCAATCATTTCAAATATATCTATTTTTTCTTACCAGGGGTGTTTTCATTATTATTATTATTATTATTATTATTATTATTATTATTATTATTTAGTTTAAATGTGTCATTTAGCCCAAAAGTCATCACCCCCATCACATACAGTCACAACATACAGTATTTGGTGTCTAACACTCGCTTCTTTAGTTTTGCACCCGATTATTCACACTAATTTCCGGGCCAGAAAAAATGCAAACGGAAGCTTTAAATGATGAATATATTGCAGAGATTGCGTTGCATCGCAATACAGCGAGTCTTTAGTGCATTTTTGCCCCAAGAGTTTGCAAACACTTTAAATATTACAGACTGCAGCTTTCACACTTTTTTTCCTCAACGTTTAACACGTGTTTATTCGACACGTTTAAGTACGAGGTGCGACGTCCCGCTTTCGCTTCGGCCGCCTACAGATCAGCTCAAAATCTCTCGGTTTTCCGCCTCCAAAGCTGCAGCGAAGGCAAACATTATCCTCACTAGAGTTACACCAATCTTTATTCCATCTGAATGAATGAAAATGAATAAATCTCGACTAGATCGAACGATAGGCTAGGTAGTTAGCAGAAACTAGCTAGGACTGGTAAGTGGGAGCGTTGTTATGGTTACAGTGTAGTGAGCACGTAGCATGAGCCTCTTTTTTGTATCACTTGTATCACAGTGGAACTATCGGTATCTGTTTATTGCTGCAAATATCCATATCTGTATTCGGACTTAACCCCGAAGTAGGCGTGGCCGCAGCATGCCCCAGGAAGCACGGGAAAACGCTCGGGATTGGGTGGAAGCCCATTGGTAGAAATCTCAGCAGTGTCAGCATGGTGTATGAATTCTGGCTCGGACAGTTCCTCAACCTCAGCTACATCTCTCTAGTTCTTGGCTGCTCTCAACCAGGGAAATGTCAAACTTGTCTTTGCTCATCAAAACAGGAAATGGTCATCTAGCTGTCAAATCCGAGAGGACCCTGATCCGGCGTTTCTGGTGTGACACAGGTACTCCGTTCTCAATCAGTGCATCCCTGTTTCACTCCGTTTCGATCCATCTCAATCAGAAACCAGTGAATAAAGCTCTATGACTCAACTGTAAACAGTAAATAAGTTTTAATAGTTCTTATATTTCTAGTTTCCTCCCATGTGATTGAGGTTTTACCAACTTTACAGCATTCCACGTCTCATAGTAGCGCTCACGCCTCACGCAGCGGGAGTGTCTGCAGGCGTGGTGACTTTCGCCCAGGAGGTCAAACCAGTTTCTTTTCTAGAACCTGCCAAGCCTGTCCACACACACAAACACACACACACAGCTGGGCGTCAGTCGGCTCAGGCACGGTGAGCTTGTGTCAGTCGTATTCGGCATCGTCAGGCCGTCGTTTCGTCTTCTCTTTGCTCTAGTGTGTGTGTGTATATCCTGCGCCAGGTGTGAGGATGCCTTCTGCTTCCACTCTGTTCAGCACCTCGGGCAACAAAATCCAAGCCGAGAGCACGCAGGCTGACGGCAAGACCTACGAGCAGTTGAGGAAGGAGTGCCTGCAGAGGAAGCAGCTGTTTGAGGATCCTGACTTCCCCGCCAAGGGCTCATCTCTCTTCTACAGCCAGAGCGTCCCCGTCAACTTCGAATGGAAGAGACCCGGGGTACGTATAGAGCCGCACCGTAGACAACAAGAATCTGAGTGCAATATCAAGAGATGTTTTTATTTCATCAGTTCTCAAGAGCAAGACATATTTCAGTTAATCGCCGACAAATGGATTCGTTTTGGTTTTGAGTAAAATCGTCGATTTGGGATGCTTTTCGAGCACTAATGGCCAAAAAAACATGACTGGTATGTTATTGATATTAGCTAAATCAGGGTGGTTCTAGTGCAGGGTGAAAGTTTTGGGCTTGTAGTTGAAAAACTGTCAGTGCCAGACAGGTGAGGTTGGACATCCTGGAGATCCTCGAGAGAAAAGCTTTAGCCCAAGCAGGACCCGTGTCTAGCTCCTGCACCCATCCAAGACTTCTCTGATTGGACACTTACCCCATCAACAGCTCAAACTCAGCTAAGTTATCAGCAACCTTCCACGATAAATGAGAAATCCAAATTTAATCAACAGCAGAGTCTAACTGTTTTACCAACTACTCAGGATTCAGCTTGGTGAGGGATGATGACCCTTATTGCTTACACCAGGGGTTCTCAAAAGTGGTGTCCAGAGACCCCTTATGGATTTGTGAAGCATAGCAAGGCGGGGGGCGGGGGGGGGGGGTGGGGTGGTTTGTACAGTGATGCAAATCACAACCAATCATTATCAAAGTTTTGAGAGTTAGTAGCATGTTTGACTTTATTCCAAACCTCAAGTAACTCAAAAAGTAACGGTACTATTAAATGGATGAAATCTGGGTCTCCTGTGGCTAAAAAAAAAGGTTTTCCCGCCCGTTTTCTCCTTCATTTGGTAACTTGTCAGTTCCCACCCACTAGTCAGCTCTCCCCTATCATACAACAGCTACCGACCAGAGAGGGCGAAGGCTAACACGTGCTTCCTCTGAGACACGTGGAGCTAGCCAACAACATCTTTTCAAACTGCTGCTCGCACATCACAGGGCGGCGTAACACACTCGCAAGAAAGCGCTATCCACCCCCTTCCTCATACATGAGCTCACAGACTCTTACGAATGCCTTGTGTTGCTGTGATTGACAGGGGACATAGAGTATGCCCCTCCCACCCAGAGAGCACAGCAAAGTTTGCTCCCTTGGCTCCCGGCTACAAACGGCGGTGGCATCATCTTCATTCATACGCGCAATCTCCGGATGATAGGGTGAACGCCTTTCTGTTGGAACGCACTCCATTGCCGGGCACCGCATTCACACACTCATTCACACACTCATTCACACACTCATCCACACTCGCCACAGGGCTTGGGATTGTCACTAATCCACAAGCTACAGTACTGACACGGGGAGAACATGCAAAACTCCAGACAGGCAGTAACCCAAGCTCACGATTGAACTAGGGATCGATCATGTGAATTGAAACAACTCATCAAAAGCATGATCTTATCTTGCGTCACTGGTTCCAACAATCTTAAAGATAGGTGGACACGTTGTAGCTTTTAAAACATCATGATGTAATCTTCAACTGACTGAATGGACGAGTCCTAAGTAGATGTGTATATTGAGAAAATGAACCTACTTTAGGAATACTTCAAAGTCTACCAACCCAATCTCTATGGCTGCATCCGAATGTCCCTACTACCCTACCACACAGCAGGCGACAAGCAGTACGCTAAAGGAGAAGTGTGTCCGAATTCTCAATATTCATAAAACAGTAGGCGAGAAATACCCGGGTGAACTACTGCTTCTGTATGGAAGCGATTCACACAGCGCTATCCCATAATGCAATGGGACTGGCGCGAATCAAAACTGGCTCTTTTTAAGTTGTATGTCACTTGACAATGCCAACATGGCGGATGTAGTATGTCCAGATCAGATTGTATTCATGCTACACGTTTATAATACGTTCGCCTCACACCTCCAGGGTCGGGGGTTCGATTCCCACCGTGGTCCTGTGTGTGCGGAGTTTGCATGTTCTCCCCGTGCTGCGGGGGTTTCCTCCGGGTACTCCGGTTTCCTTCCCCAGTCCAAAGACATGCATGGTAGGCTGATTGGCGTGTCCAAAGTGTCCGTAGTGTATGAGTGGGTGTGTGAGTGTGTGTGTGATTGTGCCCTGCGATGGATTGGCACCCTGTCCAGGGTGTACCCCGCCTTGTGCCCGATGCTCCCTGGGATAGGCTCCAGGTTCCCCCACGACCCTGAAAGGAGTAAGAGGTATAGAAGATGGATGGATGGATGGAGTACGTACTGTACTGTAAGAAGCAGCAGGTACTGAATCGAATGCAGTAGGTACTGTTACAGTACGCGATTTCGAAGTCGTTCTGGATAAGGGCATCTGCCTAATGCCATGAATGTAAATGTTAATCTCTACCTACTGCGTCTCTAACATATGCGTGATTATCGCTCAACCCTCTGATTCATACAGCTTTATGGATTGTAGTGAATTAGACAACGTACATTCCTCTTTCGCCCTCCTCCTCCTCCTCTCACTACGTCAACGAGTTTTTCTGGTCCGGTCAGTCGGCCAGGAAAAAATGCAGCATGTATAGATTTGGCAAGATTCGATCATTTCTGAGATTGCAGTTAGCGCTTCATATAGAAGTAGCGTGAAGTCAGGAGCTCCTCGGCTGTCAACAAACACCGTTCTGTTGTGCGTACTTTGAAAAGAAATCCTTCGAACGGACTCCTTAAGCCGTCTTTTTAAACATAATTACACATAAGTGTAAACCGATGATCGGTTGAGTCACGAGGACGCACGCGGCGGGTGTGATGAACACGACGAACGTCTCAGTGATGTTTCGCAAATCTCATCTCGGATCTCACGCACTAGACTGGATGTGAAAAAAATAATAAAAATAAAGGCATGTTTGTTTAAAGGAATACTTACGCACACCTCTTCACACGCTAACACGCCTGGAAAGAACGCTAGCAAGTTAGCGAGACTTCATATTCAAAATGCTAGGCAATACTTTGGGTTTTTTTTTTTTTTTTTTTGGGTGAAGTTCTTCTTCAGCGTGCTTGGGCAAGTTTGAATCAGGAACGCAGTGCCGGTTTGTTTTCTCGTTAGATTGTATATTAATGGGTTTATTTCATCATTCCGAAGATTGATTTGGAATTAACGCACCCACTCACACACACTCGCATACGTTACATCCACATAACAATGAATGCGGCTAATAAATACTATGTCACGCCTGAATCTAACCCTGATCTTAACCTCGGCAAACAAAAAAAAAGAAACCTTTTAGACCTCGTAGTTTTTTATTTTATTTTTATTGAAAGCAGCGGTTTCTGCAAGTCTCTAAAAGCCGTTGTCCTTGTGGGGACCAGGCAAATGGGGACCAGACATAACTGTCAGATATTCCTATACTTTTGGAGACATTTGGTGCCTACCAAGATACAAAACACACACACACACACACACACACACACACACACACACGTTCCCTTTGCATGCTCATGATAGTTGAACCGCATTTTTCACTCAGGCGTTCACCTGTCCGTGGAGGTGTGTGTACGTGTGTGTGTGTGTGTGTGTGTGTGTGTGAGAGAGGGAAACAGTCTGTCATTTTTTCCCCTACATCACTGCTTGCTTACAGCAGTAAAAATGTGACCACACCTTGCAGAAACAGCTTCCCTGCCCTCCTCACAATAATGCGCTTTAACAGCATTCCAGTGTGTCGCATTAACACCATTTAGACATTTCCCGCATAACCCTCCGCTCTCTCTCTCTAATGTAGGAAATCTGCAAAGATCCTAAGTTCATCGTTGGAGGAGCGGACAGAACAGACATATGTCAAGGACAGCTGGGTGAGCATTGCATGTACTGTATAAGTGTTTAATTGTTAATATATACGTTCGTTACTCAATACGTTGCGAAGTATCGCTTTGAAGACGTCCGACATCCACCTTCAGTTTCACACTGGAGCTCCAAGATGGCTGCCTCGTAATGTTCCAGCATTCCCATACGTGGTGTTCGTGCTTATAGATCACGTCCACAGTGGGTTCGCATCTCCAGTCGTAGCATTTTTCCTTGAGTTTGTCACGTGTCATGCATAAGTATTCACCCCCCTGAACATTTCCACATTTTCTAGTGTTATAACCCAGAACTGAAATGGACTGACTTGGGAATATCACTCTATACAAAATAGCCCATAATATTGGAATGCATTAATTAGCATTTGATAATTTAGAAATAAAAAATGTAAAAAAAATTGTGAGAGTGTGTAAGTACTGCAGTCACACCTAAATTAGTCACCATCAGAAGTGACATAATGAGTGAAATGGAGTCGAGCTTTCAGTGTCTCACCACGTACCGGTGAATCCATAATAGAAAGACGATGGCACAACCACGAGTCGTTGAACCTCGAGGAAGCCGTCTACCAAAAGAAGGGATTAGTCAGAGAATCAATCAAGACGCCATGGGTAACTCTGAAGGAGTTATGGACTCTGGAGAGATCCCCAGCTCAGACGGGAGAAACTGTTCACAGGACAACTATAGCCTGGACACTCCACCGCACTGGGCTTTATGAACGAGTATCGAGCCATATGAAAACCTATTTGGAATTTTCCAAAGGCGAATGAGTTTGCAAACATGTGGGAAAATGTCCTCTGCTCTAATGAAACCAAATTTGAACTGTTATCTCCTTGGCTCAAAGCGCTACATGTGATGGAAACCGACATTGCTCATCATCCTGAGAACACCATCCCTAAAGTGAAGCGCGGTGGTGGTCGCATCGTGCTGAGCATTATCCTTCGCCGCTTGTTTGATAGATTTCCATTTTACTCTGCTGTAGTAGAAGTAAAAACGCAACGCTGGTCCTATATGAGTCCAGCAGGGATTAGTGAAATGACACGCAGGATCAGATTTTAACTGCGTAGTGATCAGTTCTGTGCCCTTTGCTTGTCTTTGTGTTGGTTTACGGGACAGCTCAGGTGTTCTGACGGAATATTCTGTTCTCTGAGCATTTTGTCCTGCTCAGAGGTTCACAGTGAAGCATGACACAGAACCAAAGCCAATAAGAAGCTATTGATCCTACACTTTTTGTGTTATATAAACTAGAGATTAGGTTAACATTTGGATACGTTAGTCTCTCCTAAGTGTCATCTTATCCCTTGTGCCCATGCAGTTGTTTTAAAAGCAGTATAGAAACAGTCTTGATGTCTGACAGACAACTCCAGAAAGATGTTGACCTTGTAGTGTGTGTGTGTGTGTGTGTGTGTGTGTGTGTGTGTGTGTGTGTAGGAGACTGCTGGTTGTTAGCAGCCATCGCCTCACTGACACTGCACAAGGAGATCCTGACGAGGGTCGTGCCACCTGACCAGAGTTTTGATCTCGGCTACGCTGGCATCTTTCACTTCCAGGTGAAGCTCGGCAGCCCCGGGGTTCGGCATTATGTTCCGTTTAATACCTGAATAAATGAACGACTGAATAAACTGGTGTGTTTGTGTGTCTATTATAGTTCTGGCAGCATAACCGATGGCTGGACGTGGTTATAGACGACAGGCTGCCGTGTGTGAGGAACAGCCTGGTGTTCCTCCATTCAGCCGAAAACAACGAGTTCTGGAGCGCACTGCTGGAGAAGGCCTACGCCAAGTAGGCCTTTTTTCATTCACTAGTTAGCTTTCACACATTAGAATAACGTTTTTCCCTGAGGTAGCACTCACTAGGTTAGCTTTCTCTCATTAGGCTTGCTTTTGCTCACAAGTTAGCTTGCTTCGCTAGGTTATCTTGCACTTGCTAGTTTGCGTTCATTTATTATTACATTAGCTCGTTTCCACTGGGGTAACACACTCCAAGTTAGCTTTCTCTCACTAGGCTTGCTTTGACTTGCTAGTTAGCTATCTTAGGTTATTTATCGCTTGCTAGGTTTCTTTTAAGGACGGGATTACCTTTTTTTCCCACTGGCATACCAGTCACTAATTGCATCGCATTTGCCTTTGCTTGCTAGCTGGCTTTTATGTATTAGGCTAGCGTTCTATCACTAGCCTAGCTGTTCTTCACTAAGTAGCACTCACCAGGTCTCTCACTAGGTTTGCTTTTGCTTGCTAGCAAGCTTTCTTTGCTAGGTTATATTTGCTAGGCTTGATAGTTGGCTTTCAATTCCTAAATTACCTTTTTTTTTTTTTTTTTTTTTTTTACTGGGGTAGCACTCATCAGTTTAACTTTCTGTCACTAGGCTAGCTGTTCTTCACTAAGTAGCACTCAGCAGGTCTCTCGCTAGTCTGCTTTCCCCTGAACGCTTTTGCTTACTAGGTTTGTTTTCGTTTGCTAGTTTGCGTCCCCCTTATTATTTAGGTTTCACTCAGTAGGTCAGCTCTGTAGCTCTATAATTAGCTTTTACTTGCCCACCTTTTCTTCTCGCTCAGTTAGCTTTGGCTTGTGAGTGTGTGAATACAGGGGATCAATAAAAGCTTGTTGAAGGACAGCCTTGTGATTGGTGAGAGAAAAGCATACACAAGAGTTTCTTTACCTCAGAATAGCCCCGCCCAGTTTAGACACAAAGGAAAGTTCATGTATATGTTCGACAGCCACCAATTAATTCCGTTTTGTACTGCAGGTTCTGGCCACGACATTAAATATGAACCTTATTAGGAAACGATCGCACGTTTAAGTCCCTTGTATTTTTAAGGGTTGTGGTTCCGAGCTATAGTTTATTCTGCACTGTGTCTGTGTCTATATGTCAGACTGAACGGCAGCTATGAGGCTCTGAAGGGAGGCAGCACCCTGGAGGCCATGGAGGACTTCACCGGTGGAGTCGGAGAAACATACGAGACAAAGAAAGCTCCCGCAGACCTTTTCGTCATCCTGAAGAAGGCGCTGGATAGAGGTTCCATGCTGGGCTGCTCCATTGATGTAAGAATGAGGCGAAAGTTTTAACAAACGGGGTGCATGTTCATGTTCTTCATGGACAACCAAAAATTCTTTTGAAAGAGTGTAGAGCTGCACGAGAATGTAAAATTCCGGTAAATTCATAGATCATAGTGTAACTGCAGCCACACTACTAAACACTCTTGAGTATACACTCTATCATCGGATAGTTCACGGTTCTTCGGTTCCTAAAGGGGTCCTGATAAGGAAACACGTGTTTGCAGGGTTCAGATGATGAACCAGAAAGATGCTGGATCTTCATGTAAAAAAGCTAAATGCCAGCATCAACAACAACTAAAAACATTCATTTTAAGTGCATGTCTGTTTCTCTCTAGATCACCAGCTCAGCTGAATCAGAAGCTCAGACTTCCACAGGCCTGGTCAAAGGTCATGCCTACTCCATCACAGGCCTGGAAGAGGTAATTACACCAGCTCTCATTCCAATCGCTCTGCATATGTAGCTAACACGCTTCATATGCATAAAAGCTTATAAACCGTCTACAGTAAAATAATTTTGTGCTAAATGGCCTCTGAATCTTGGCTTGAATCCTTTTCTCAATCCCTCTCTGTGTGGTTGCTTTTCTTCAGGTGAACTACAGAGGGGGAAAAGTGCGATTGATCCGTATCAGAAACCCCTGGGGTCAGGTGGAATGGAACGGCCCCTGGAGCGATAAGTACGACCATGCTAATCATGAATTCACCATAAATCAAAGACCAGTGCGAAAAAGATGTCTAAAGATACTAAGTCACTGTTTTTTTTAACAATATACATTTGCCTTTAAAGATATAATCTGACAATTATCGATCAGCCAAGACATATTTGGTGCCAGATGTTTGCTTCTTTAGTCTTGAAATGGAGCTACGAAGCTAATGTAGCTAGCAAATAATGGACATCAGGTCTCACCTGACTTTTTTTTTTTCTTCCAAATTCTCTGTAAACACTCTGCCTCCAACCACATCCATTTCTTCAGTGATATCTCACAGTCTCGCTGATGTGGTTTACGACTTCCTGTCATCTATAAACAGGGAAGGGTTTAGCTGAATAGTGGAACACTATGGAGCAACCACAATGAATTTATTCATCAGTGCACTTTGGTATCTTTCCACCTAATAGGCCCCGCCTCCCAATCTAAGATTATACTGAAAACATTATAATGGTGTTAATACTGTTGCAATTTAAAAGTGGAATCGGGAAAAAAAAATTGATTACGGAGCTTAACAGTGTCAGTTAAAGCAACTTTTTAGCTTCATTATTGACACCAAACAGGTCTTGGCTGATCAGTTTGTATTTCTTTAAGACGCCGTGGGAAGACTCGGACCTAATCACACATCTAGGATACAGTACACAACATGGAAATGAATTGTAAATCAATATTAAATTTCCAATGCGCTCCTGTTTCCTTGCAGATCCAGAGAGTGGAATAATGTTGATAAAGCAGATAAGATCAGACTGCTGGAAAACGCCACAGATGATGGAGAGTTCTGGTATGAGCTTTGTTCTGATTCTTGGTCACAGATGATTTGAATGTGATACAGTGTGATAGCCCTGCTTTGTTCTGATCGAAGTGCATAACTGAAATATTCCACATGGAACTAAACCAAGTACAATCAAGTACAATTTATTAATTCCAACCTTGGCCCTGAATAACTTATTTAACTAACCCTCTATTTTTATATATATATGTATATATATAGTTAAGAGTTCTCAGCTTGATAAAAGCTCTCCAGGGTTCTAGGGGAAGTGGTGGCTCAGTGGTTGAAGCTTTGGGTAGCTGATTTGAAGATTGTGAGTTTAAATCACTGCCAAGCTGTCACAGCTGGGTCCTTGAGAAAGCCCCTTAATTTGCAACTTCTTCTCAGTTGTATCAATTGTAAGACACTTTGGATAAAAGCATCAAGCAAATCTAAATGTAGCACAGAGCCCTTTCTGATAAGGGTTTCCCCCAAAGGGACAACTGAATCCTTAAGGGTTCTAGAGTGTCGATAGCCATCATCGTTAAGGAAGTGGGTTTATCAACACGGTTTGAGTCCATTATTGTGTACCGCAGAATTGAATACACCAGTTGTTGTGTAACAGGATGGAGTTTGAGGACTTCAAGGTGAACTACGACAAAGTGGAGCTGTGTAACCTGACTCCGGACTCCCTGACAGATGACACCAAGAAGAAGTGGGTCATGAACATACTGGAGGGCAGCTGGATTCGGGGCTCTACCGCCGGAGGCTGCAGGAACTACATTGGTAAGCGCAAAGTTTGAAGTAAGTTCTCACTTCTTATTCTTTCAGAAAGCAGTAGGAGGTCATGGCACATCAGTCAAACCTGAAAGCTGCTGCATAGGAAGGCAGTGCTCAATGCGAATAGTAACACGACAGACGGTGGGAAGGACCTCAAGGGCAACTTTCAAGACCAAGTTTCCAAATCCAGGGCTTAGGAACTCTCAGATGTTCCACAAGGTTGTCCCTATAAACACCTCAGACCTCAGTTTCCAAACCGTTAGGACAAATTATTCCAATCTAGATCAAGGGTTCTTTGGTTTGTAAAGCCCTACAACTGAGATTTTCCCTTTCAGTAAAGGAAGAGTCCATTTAGAACGCTAAAACCATTAACTGTCCAAAGAATCCTTGAAAAAACCAAAGTCCAGGCGTGTGAGCAAAACAGACACACTGTGGGTCAGTGGATCGGGTTGTAAAGAAAGGTGTGATGATATACCACGATTACAAAATCCAAAAAGTTTAGTAAAAGCCATGTTGGTGAACTTCAACCAGACCTCCATCCACCTAAGGACGCCAACCCTCTCCCTTCAATCCCACACTCTCCATCCTAACCTCCCCTTAGCCCCCCTCTAGAGAAAGACATGGTAATGTGGTATCCTGCGCCAGAAAGTGTTGGTGAGGCTGCAGCCCCTTTTGTTTAACACCTGATTAACTTCACATGTCTGTTTTCTCCTTAGACACCTTCTGGACCAACCCTCAGTTCAAGCTGAAGCTGGAGGAACCGGGCAAAGATAATCAGTGCAACGTCATCGTGGCCCTCATGCAGAAGAACCGACGCAAACTGCGCAAGGAAGGGCTGGACCTGGAGACCATCGGTTTCGCTATCTATCAGGTCAGAGCGTGAGAGAGTCACCCTGCTGCGCTCTGGATAAACAAGTGAGGAGTTTGGAAGTCTGAGTCTTTATCTCTGTTTTTCCTCCAGTGCGCTGATCACGAGGACCACGCAGACAAGGATTTCTTCCGCTTTAACGGTTCGAAAGCACGCAGCCGCACCTACGTCAACACACGTGAGGTGTCCGAGCGTTTCACCCTCCCACCGGGCAACTACCTGCTGGTGCCCACCACCTTCCAGCCCCACCAGGAGGCTGACTTCCTCGTGCGGATCTTCTCCGAGACCAAAGCCGGAGCGCTGTATGTATCCGA
The DNA here is from genome assembly GCF_023375685.1 of Ictalurus furcatus. Taxonomy (NCBI): domain Eukaryota; kingdom Metazoa; phylum Chordata; class Actinopteri; order Siluriformes; family Ictaluridae; genus Ictalurus; species Ictalurus furcatus. The sequence goes on from NC_071280.1 coordinate 16,952,878, forward strand.
TCACTCCGTGTAACTGATTCTACCTGCATTTCCTTTTCTTTTCTTTCTTTCCAGTATTGAATAACAGGCCATACTCTCAATCAGTATGCAAATAATATATATACTATGTGTTTGTTAAAGGTTTAAACCTGTCATAAATTAGGCCACATGGGCATTTGATTCAATACATTGCATTCAATAGTAACACACTTGACAACAACCTGAGTTTTGTGGATGATTACAGTTATACACTAGATATACAATCTTATCTCTGTGTTAAACAAGGCATATGGACTAACCGTCAGGTTTGAACTTAAAATACTGATCAAATGCTCTGTGTGTGAACAGGGAGATGGGCACCACTGTCGATGCTAACCTGCCTGACGTAAGTGACTTTTTTTAACCTCAACGTTTTCTTTCTTTTCGTTATTTACACTATAGACCTGATCTCCCTACAGAGGAGGTCTAGAGGACTAAGTCTGATAGATTAAAGGTTAGACTAAAGAAAGTACAAATCGAGACTAGTTTTATGCTCTGTTTATACATTTTCTACATTTCACTGTACTCCTAATCCGATCATATTTCAAGTCGTACATATTGACCGATCAGTTCACTTACCGTCGGTCACGTTATAGGTTATGAATGTAAACAAAAATGGCATTTTTCGTTCTTAGCCGCCAATGCCGACTCCGCCTGAGAAGGAGAGTGATGAGGAAAAGGGCCTGAGGAAGCTGTTTGAACAGATCGCTGGCTCGGTAAGACAGCAAACTTGTGCCAAAGATTTGCCTTTTTTTGAATTATTATTTAATAGGTAAATATTATGTTGAGCAACTCCTTAATGTGAAATCTTCTCTGACACTCTGGGACTCATTTATGACTCTTTTAGTAAACTTGTGTGTAAATGGTTCTTCGTAGGCCGAACCTATTTAAATATTCCTGCCAGGTTTACCAACTTTTCCTTTTCAAATTTGCGTGTGTATGTCGATTAATGCCAATCACCCAAGTGCAAAGTGCGTTAACGGATTTAGTGACACCCACAAAACTCGATGAGAGGAGGTGAAAACGCGACGTGAGATAAACCTTCCAGTAATGCAGCTCATCCACTGCAGCCCACCTGCCATCATAGACACACTAATTCTTTCTCTTTTGATTGGACGCCATTCCTTTTGTCTTAATTGAATGGCTAGTCTTATTTGTGTTCCTTTTTGGATTTGTTTTGAATCGTTTTATTTCAAGGCATGAATATGAAAAGAAAAATAAATCGCACGTTTTCATTAAATTTGTGCGTAATTGATATAAATGAGTGGTTTAAAAACTGACCGCGTAATGATAGTATTTGAACGGATGAATCTGGGAATTCCTTTGCACCCGGCTTGATAGTGTATTTCATGTTCATGTCATCTCAGTCAGAGTTAGGGTTTAGGTGTGATTAGGCTTTATTTTTTACATGTTGTAAATGCCATATGACGCCATATGACTGTGTGGTTGTAGGACCAGGCCATCAGCGCCCATGAGCTGCAGGACGTCCTAAACGGAGTACTCAGCAGGAGTGAGTCTGTTTTTATTAAACTACTGCGCAACTCAACCTGACATGATTCATTCTGCTTTAGTGCTGAACTGGTAAACGCCCTTGATTGCAAAGCTTCATGTGTCTTTATTTATAACAGGGAAAGAGATTAAATTTGATGGTGTGAGTCTGAATACCTGCCACAGTATCATCAACCTGATGGATGTATCCTCTAACGCCGGTTCATGGTACATGGGACGTGAACTGCAGATACAAAAAACGTTGATGCTGTTAGTTATTTGTGAGAATACTCATGTTAAGACCGTGTAGTTAAATGAATTGACGTTGGTTATTTCATTGCCTTCACCTCGGCTTCTCTCCAGCACAATGAAAAGGAGCCAGGTGATAAATAGCTGATGTATAAGGTGTTAAGATTTTGGCAGGTTTTCCTTAACCAGAAGGAAAGGTGGACTGCTCGGGAATGATCGAGTTTCAGGAGTTTAAGGTCTTCTGGGAAAAGCTGAAGAAATGGATGGTAAGAACCCAAAACGTTTATTGTTACAAGCAATGTCTTTACAGAGTACAGTATGCTATAAGCAATTAGCGATATATTGCTACTAATTGCCGCTCTTTTAACAGGACTACGTCATGCGTTGTATTTGAAGTCAGTAACAGTTAACTAATTAGGGTGGGCGGGGCTCCTCAAGGGCAACTAGATATTCAGAAACAGCCCTGTTAAGCATTCTCGGCCATTTTATTGTTTGCATACATCTTCGTTTAATAGAACAGACAACTGTAAGTAGTCTATTGTCAGAATAAAACTGAAAATCATCTCGTGGAAAAGGTCAAATTGTGTCTTCATGCTTTGTCAAATATCTGCCACCTGCTTTGCAGATGCTGTTCCTGTCGTTCGATACAGACCGGAGTGGACGGATGTCCACCTACGAGCTCCGGTCTGCTCTCAAGGCAGCAGGTGAGCACACAGTCTGTTGAGAGCTAACACTAATACAACTACAATTACAACACTAATAATAATACGATAAAATAAAAATGTAAATAAATAAATAATAAATGCATTTTTCTTTCAAATATTATTACTAAAATATTATTACATATCATGGATCTTGCAGGGGAGCTTAGTGGTTAGCACGTTCGCCTCACGCCTCCAGGGTCGGGGGTTCGAATCCCACTGCCGCCCTGTGTGTGCAGAGTTTGCATGTTATCCTCCCGGTGCGGGGGTTTCCTACAAATACTCCGGTTTCCTCCCCCAGTCCAAAGACATGCGCTGTAGGCTGAAAGTGTCCATAGTGTATGAATGGGTGTGTGAATGTGTATGTGATTGATACCCCGCCTTGTGCCCAGTGCTCCCCTATCCCTTGGATAGGCTCCAGTTCCTCCTGCGACCCTGAAGGATAAGCGGTATAGAAGATGGATGGATCTTGCATGGAGACTTAAATAGTCATTAAGCACACCAGTATGATGTCTTTAATATTTTGGATGTTTGGATTCAGTATCAAGTATCAGGCAATACTCACTGCTCTGATTTCAGTATCGTAGCAATTTGAATATTCACAAATGCTAGTAACGCATCCCTAATAATTTTCACCCCAGCCCAATATTATCATCGGCCAAATTGAAATCTGCATTTGCAGCATGTCTGGGAGGCACACGGCTTTGTAAGGTTTTCTATAGTCTAGTCTCAGTGTCAGATGCTCTGGGTATTGTTTGTACACTTTTCTGGCCACGAGCTTCAGGATCTCATTGGCTCTACAGACTTCTGTCAGTCATTGCTTCATAGAAAGCTCATACGCTCTTTCACACTGTTAATAACTCGCATGAAAATTGTTTTTCACAGGGATGCAACTGAATAATCAACTACTTCAGCTGCTAGCACTGAGGTTTGGGGATGAGCGATATGAAATCGACTTCGACGATTACCTCACCTGCATCGTCCGACTTGAGAACATGTTCCGTGAGTAACCTGAAACTCAAATTAATGATGAACTCATTACCTGTAAACTCAATTGAAACTTTATCTACTGCGTTCACATGGTAGAGTGTAATTAAGGTCACATATTGCCTCAAAATGTATTTAAAATACCCTGCTGAAAAACAAACAAACAAACAATAGAAACCCTCATATAATTTGTAATGGATTTAATGGAAACTGTAATGGTCCCTGTGGGTCTCTACTGGTAATTGTTGTTTTCTATTAGTGGCATGCTATGTCTAGTAGATACCCTTTAGGGACCAATAATGGTAATGGTAATGGTTTTAATGGTTAGCTGATGGTTTGTAATGGTATTTCTAGTGGAAACCATTAGAATGTCTGTGATCGTTTCTATTGGGTTTTTTGTTTTGTTTTTGTTTTTTTTTTCCAGCAGGGTAGAGAAACCCCATAGTGAGTTTAGTGCTATCTGGTACTAATTCTTTTAAATAGCAGGCTTTAATGGGCAAAGTCAGTTTCGTGGAAATGTAAGTAAATGTGGGCGAGCTAAAGTTTGAACCCTGAAGAAGGGAGGAAGTATGAAATGGTTACAAAATCTTGTATAAACATTTTCCTAACTATAAAGGTTATATGCATTTCACACTAAACATAATGTACATTCATCCCTAGATTACATTGGAACGACTCCCTTTTTTGTGGGAGTCAGAAACTGAAAATAAAATCTTAAATTTTGTTATGCTGGCGTTTATCAATTTAGCGGCTGATGCTAAGTGCAATTACAGGGTGTTTTTAGTCACATGGAGTCTTTTCTTATCGATTTTCCAACACATCTCTGGAAAATGTTGATGTTTCTGACAGTTTTGTCTTATTTCCACTGTCAATATAGTATTAAAACGGTCTTTCTTAGAAATTTAACATATGTGCGATAGTCAGTGCCTGTATTGCCCTGTTGCCTAGCAACAGCTGCTCTCACGACGGTAAACTGGCGTTTCGGTTAATGCTATTTAACAATAACTAGCTATGAAACAGGTGAAGGAAATTGATTTCACAGATTATGTTTAAAATTTTATTACGTTGGCAAACGTAAAAATCACTATATTAGACCACGTTTTGTTGCACTTTTACTTAGAAAATGCAACTTGATTCCGCCGAAGCAGGAGTGGTGTGTCGTTTGTTAACGATTCGATTCTTGGAAATCCGATTCTTTCAGTTGAACCTCGAGAGCCGACTCGCATGTATGAGCCGTTTTCATCATTTTTTGGTTTGTTTTAAAAAATTGATTCGCTGTGGTAACCCCTGAACTAGTGAAAAGCCGAAATGAAAAGAGAAAGAGAGAAAGAGAGAGAGAGAGAGAGAGAGAGTTTTTGTTAAAAAATGGCAATGAGCCATGTAAAAGCTCAAAGAGTCGGCTCTTTTGGGTGAGCTGAGCCAAATGATATGCTTCACTGAAAAGAGTCGAAATTTCCATCATTACATAGACTTCTCGGACACTACTGACATTTAGCACGGTTTAAGATTATATCTCCACTAATACTCATTTGATTAATTGGTTATAATCTTGAAACAGATGTGTTAAAGCTGGGAAATTACTAAATGAGTCTTTTAAACAGTTTGCTTTCTATATTTTATAGGCGTTTTCCAAGCCCTGGACACACAAAACAGAGGAGAAGTGAACATGAACTTTCAACAAGTAGGCTAAAACATGTCATAGTATTTAAAATAGATTCAAATGCATTTAAAATGCACCTATTTTCTATGTTTAACAATGTTTTTGTTTGGATCTTTCTACAGTTTTTGTTGCTGGCCATGAATGTCTGAAGGGGAGAAGAATGAATGAAATAAAACCTGAGGAAGTGAGAAGGACAGCCTTGTCCATGTGTTGCTTAAAGAATTGTTCTGTAACATTTAAGTTTCCCAAACATAGATTTCTCCAAACTGAAATTAAATTTCACCGGGGAAATCAGTTACACTGGAAATAATTTGAAGACTTTATTAACCGGATGTTGGATTAACACTCAGAAATCTGATTCTGTACATGTTATGGTCTTTAATTATTTGCTTTGTTTGTTTTATGTTTTGTTTGTTTGTTTGTTTGTTTTTTCTTCCAGATTTTGAGTTGGCTTGTGCAGAAAATAAATACATTCACGCACATTGTGTAAAACCTGTGTAAATGCTTTTTCAACAATGAACATAATAAAGCTGGCACCTTAAGAGGGATTTGATTTCAAACAAACAGACTGATCTGAATGACCTCTGCTCATCCGTATCATAAATTTTATTCATCAAGGGAAAGTTACACTAATATACAGCTATGGCAAAAAATATTTAGGCTACATCGTTCCAGTACAAATACTGCAGTTTGTCAAATTTATGAGCTCAAATTCTGTTAGAGCTGATTATAAAATAATTACAAAAAGATTTTGAAGAAATGGTTCATTAATCTTAAATTTATGCAAATGATCTTTTACACAGAATAAAGATATACAGAATCTGACATAAACATGTACGTTTATCTATTTATTCACATTGTTAATTTTGTTTTAAATGAATAGTGACACAGTATTAATGAATTCACTTTGGTATAAACGAACAAATAAATAATTAAATACAGACAAAACTATATAAAAATATACACAAAATACATGAGAAATTAATACAGAAATAAAACCAAAATGAATAACACATGAAATTACCAGTGATTTTAGTACAGGCTTTATTAATCGATTTAATTAATTAAATTATTGTATTGTGCATATATATATATATATATATATATATATATATATATATATATATATATATATATGACATTTATTTCGAATACCTTTAACATTTTATTTTAATGTTATAATAATAATAATAATAATAATAATAATAATAATAATAATTATTATTATTATTATTGTTAATGTACTACTACCAACGCTTTTGGACTTTTTAACCTTCACCGCTAGAGGTCGCCTGGCAACAGCTGGACGTCGTGACGCAGAATCGACTAAACCAAAATTCACGTAGGTGATACCTGTTGAATTATGTTCGTTTTAGAGCAATATGTGGAAATAACTACACCATAAAATCTTATTTTAATAAGATATTCTAAAATATTACTATATATGTATATTTTAATCAGTACTTGCTCGAAGCAAAATGAATCCATTTATAAAGCACTGTTATATTGGTACAGTTCCCCTCCCTGCTGCTCCTATGGTTTAGTCCAGAAATGGCCGAAAACGCATGTGCTCCACTAACAACTTCCCGACGAGCTTTAACTAGAGAATTACTTTATTATTTCTGAAGTTTACGGTTTTCAGCGACTGTCACTCGTGTTGAGTTAAAGTTTAGAAGAGAAACCGAGTGAACACTTGCGGTTTAAACGAGTCATTTCAACACAATGGTAAGTAAGTTTCCGAGCATTTAGAAGGTTAGCAAGCTAGCTGAGTGTGTTAGACAGCATTGTAGATCCACTAGCTGTAATAATGCAGCCTTTAAAACGAACTTTTATAATCAGCCTGATATCATTTCATTATTGGCATAAACTCAGGGGTGAAATGTAAAGAGTTTGGGAAATAGTTCGGCTTGTGTTGCAATCACATTTACTCTCTGTCTTTTGAATTATTCTATTAGGTTAATCTCTCATATAGACTCCCATAGTGATGTGTATGATCCATCAGTACAGCACAGGAAAAGGATTCATTCTCATGCACTCATCACAGCAGTGACCCTGACATGTGGGCTGAGGGATCTGCTGTAGCAGTGTTTATGGCTTATAAACATCTCAGTGCCATTTCTCAGGTTGAGAAACAATCCACCAGTTAAAATGTCTGCGTCCATAAAGTTCAAATCTGTAGTCAGTCCATCTGTTGACTCTGCTTCCACTTCACATGATCCACTCGGAAATATTTTGCTCCGTCCCAGTGTCACATAGTACAAATAACTTGCTTAGGTATCGTAATATCAAATTTTTTTTTAAAAAAAAGGGTATTGTGATGTTAATCATAGTTTCATGGTCATATCGGCAGTGTCTCCCAGTACATAGTGGATTCTACCGGTACCGGTGACTGAGTCGTGCGGTACCTACCTGCCGATAACCGATTCACCAACAGATAGTTTTTAAAACTGATCCTGAATGAAAACACAACACTCGATGTAAAACATTATTGCAAAAATAAACAGTACTGACTGTACCATGAAAATGTACTTTTTTTTATTTAGATGAAATTAATATTAATATATGTTAACTGTTAATAAACGTTAAAGTAAATAAAAGAACTGAACTGAACCGAACTGAAAAGTAGCACTCCAAATAACAAATAAAAACCAGACGCCCAAAAACACTTCAAATAACACAACGGAAAAAATAAGTCAGTGATGTTTTTTATTTCGCCTCTAGAGGCCGCTCTCGTGCTGTATAACAGCAGCGGACCTTTCTCAGGCGCTCCCGCAACGACCAGGAAAAGCGATGGGTGTGGATTTTTTTTTCCCGATTAACCACTAGTTCCTGCGATCATTTATCAGTTAGAGACGGCCATGATTGGCTAGTGTCACTGTGAGAGAGTATTCCCCTCCCACGGCTAATTCTGCTGTCTTGGCTTGTTGTCATCCGTGAGATCTCCGGATGATACGGCGAACTCTCGGCGAACTCCAGATTTCTGTTGTAGCACTTGGGAACCCCGTGTTTTTATGTAGGAAATAAAAAAAGGTGGGTGGGGGGGATTAAACTAAAAAACCCACGACTACATCCTTGGTGCTTGGCCCCCTGTCATCGCTGCTTACAGTTGTGTTACTGATGATGTATTTATATTATTGTATTATACTGGTCTGTATTTATAGGGAATGTTGAAATGCCTGTACAATACTGAACCACGTTCGATAGTGAGGATTAAAAACGTTACCAATATTTCCAGATGAACTATTTCAAATAGATTTGCTCATTCTTTCGGACTTGCTAACGTACAGGATATGCTCATGTACGCTTAGGATTTACTTCCCAAAGATAATCACGTTGAACATCTTAGTCACTTACCTGATATTGAGTAGAAATATTGATGATGATTAATTAATAATAAGTCATGTGAGCTAGTAAAATAAATGCTTTACCTCTCCTCACATGCTGTTTCTTTCTTCTGTAAAGCCTCACAGGAAGAAGAAATCGTTCATCAGTAAGAAGAATGCTGTGTCGTTCCACCTGGTGCACAGGAGTCAGAAGGACCCGCTGGCGGCCGACGAGAAAGCGCCTCAGCATGTCCTCTTACCTGCCATGAAGGTCAGACAGCCCTGTGTGTGTGTGTGTGTGTGTGTGTGTGTGTTTTGGTTGATGCTGAACGTTATCAGGGAAAAGGTTGCTCATGTTGTGGTTGTTGTGTATTTGCAGATTGAGGTGGAGAAGAGGAGGGAGGAGCAGAGGAAGTACGGCGTGTTTTTCGACGATGATTACAACTACCTGCAGCACCTCAGAGAGGCGTCTCAGCCCGCAGAGCTCGTCTCCGCGCCACGACCGTACAGAGAGTCACGACCTCTGGGTTTTGAAGAAGAAGAAGAAGAGGAGGAGGAGGAAGTAGATGAGGACGAGCAGGGCAAGGAAGAGGTCCTGACCATTCCTGTAAGGCTTGTTGAAAGAGTTTGATGAAGAAACTGATGTATGTATTTGGAAAGGTCTAGCATTCTGCAACTACGAGCTCCACGATGTTGAGCATTTCAGTGTGTTTGCTGGATAATTGCCTAGTGAGAGGAGTTCAGTACGATAGTGAAGGAGGCGTGGCCTCTGTGTGTCCGTCTCAATGAAGGAGGCGTGGCCTCTGTGTGTCCGTCTCAGTGAAGGAGGCGTGACCTCTGCGTGTCCGTCTCAGTGAAGGAGGCGTGGCCTCTGTGTGTCCGTCTCAGTGAAGGAGGCGTGACCTCTGCGTGTCCGTGTCAGTGAAGGAGGCGTGGCCTCTGCGTGTCCGTCTCAGTGAAGGAGGCGTGGCCTCTGCGTGTCCGTCTCAGTGAAGGAGGCGTGACCTCTGCGTGTCCGTCTCAGTGAAGGGGGCGTGACCTCTGCGTGTCCGTCTCAGTGAAGGAGGCGTGGCCTCTGTGTGTCCGTCTCAGTGAAGGAGGCGTGACCTGTGTGTCCGTCTCAGTGAAGGAGGCGTGGCCTCTGCGTCTGTCTCAGTGAAGGAGGCGTGGCCTGTGTGTCCGTCTCAGTGAAGGAGGCGTGGCCTCTGTGTGTCCGTCTCAGTGAAGGAGGCGTGACCTCTGCGTGTCCGTCTCAGTGAAGGAGGTGTGACCTCTGCGTGTCCGTCTCAGTGAAGGAGGCGTGACCTGTGTGTCCGTCTCAGTGAAGGAGGCGTGGCCTCTGCGTCTGTCTCAGTGAAGGAGGCGTGGCCTCTGTGTCCGTCTCAGTGAAGGAGGCGTGGCCTCTGTGTGTCCATCTCAGTGAAGGAGGCGTGGCCTCTGCGTGTCCGTCTCAGTGAAGGAGGCGTGACCTCTGCGTGTCCGTCTCAGTGAAGGAGGCGTGGCCTCTGCATCTGTCTCAGTTAAGGAGGCGTGGCCTCTGTGTGTCCGTCTCAGTGAAGGAGGCGTGACCTCTGTGTGTCCGTCTCAGTGAAGGAGGCATGGCCCCTGTGTGTCAGTCTCAGTGAAGGAGTCGTGGCCTCTGCATCTGTCTCAGTGAAGGAGGCGTGGCCACTGTCACAAACCTTCAATCACACTGTATTATTTTGCACCACATAGTATGTAATTGAAAAGGCTTATATACTGAATCCGTGATTACGTATGGAGACGGGCATCATATCAATCCCAGACTTATAAAACACACATTCTTACAAAACATCCCACATTTCTGTAGTTGCAGTAGTCCATGTCTCCATGTACAGTATTCACATCTTCTGTGTTTCGCAGGCGGCCTCCATCAAGCTCCCGTCGTCTGTGTTTGCCTCCGAGTTTGAGGAAGAAGTGGGTTTGTTAAACAAAGCAGCTCCGATATCAGGTGAGCAGATCAGAGTTCCTTTATACGGTATGTTTTTGTGCCATATTGTCACCTTGTCTGAATGTTGCACGCATTTTGTACGTGTTATTTGTCCAATGATTTTTTTTTTTCTAAACGACGCATCTGTGAGAACGTGCGAACGAATCGTTTCGTCGTACAAGGAGAAGCTCGTGCTTACGACAGAGGTCTTGAGTCTGTAACCGTTGTTGTACGCGAGGTGGTTTATTTTTAAAATCATATTTTGATGTAGCTGTTTCCTGTGATTGATCAGATTCGAGTTATTTATGTTTTGAGGTTGGGTTTTCCCACTTAACACCCTCCCTCCTCCTCCTGTCTCAGGCCCGAGGCTGGACATGGACCCGGACATCGTGGCCGCTCTGGATGAAGACTTTGACTTCGAGGACCCCGAGAACATCCTGGAGGACGATTTCGTCATTAAGGCCAATGACGTCGTGTCAGCAGATGGCAACACCGGGTGAGTACTACGTTCACAGGCTGCTCAATAATGTGTTCATAGAAATCCTTTATGTATATGATGAAGTCAGAACTGAATAAACAAACAGAGGCCGGACGGAACCAGGTGGATGATCTGTTTAATAGAATAAGAACCATGTTTAAACACCACAGTGAAGACGACGATGATGATGAGTGGGAGGACACGGACGAGGGTGAGAGCGGAGAAGACGACGACAAGCAGAGCTACGATTCGGCAGGCGGCGTGTCGGATGAGGACGGTGAAGCCGACAGGAGACGGTTCATGTTCATGGACTGTGAGACGAAGAGCCGCTTCACAGATTACTCTCTCACGTCGTCGGTGATGAGGAGGAACGAGCAGCTCACCCTCCTAGACGACCGCTTCGAAAAGGTAGGTTTTATTACGTTTTTTATTACGTCATTACATTTTCTTCTGCTGTACAGACTGAAGACACCTGATTTGATACCCCGTGTGTGTGTGTGTGTGTGTGTGTGTGTGTGTGTGTGTGTGTGTGTGTAGTTCTACGAGCAATTTGATGATGATGAAATCGGCGCTCTTGATAACGCAGAGCTGGAAGGATACATCGACCCGTCGAGTACAAGGCTGGAGGAGGTCATCCACGATTACTTCAAACAGAAGAAGAAAGAGTGAGTGAACACTATGCGCTCGCTCGCTCGCTCGCTCTCTCTCTCGCGCTCTCTCTCTCTCTCTCTCTCTCTCGCTCTCTCTCTCTCTCTCTCTCTCTCTCTGTGTGTGTAAGTTCGGGTTCTCCTAACCCCTCGTCCCCTCTTGGTGTGGCAGGATCCAGACGCCGGAGCAGCTTGGTCCTCCTGAACTGCCCTCACTGAAGGAAGAAGAGGAGGAGGAGGATGAAGAGCAGGAAATGGAGATACTGGTCATTGAGGAGTCGCCTGAGGAGAAATGGGACTGCGAGACCATCATCAGTGAGTAAACGGAGCTGCGCTAACATGCTTCTTTTTTAATATATATATATATATATATATATATATATATATATATATATATATATATATATATATATATATATATATATATATATATATTAGGCAGCAAGTGAACAGTCAGTTCTCGAAGTTTATACTGGAAGCAGGATAAATGGGCAAGTGTAAGGATCTGAGCGACTTTGACATGGAACCAGTCGTGATTTCTACACGACTGGGTCAGAGCTTGAGGTCAGGTTTGAGGAACGTGACAACGTGTTGACTCGGCCTCCAGATTCCCCAGATCTGTTGGATGTGCTGTTCAAACAATGTCTGGGTGCCAGATACCACAGCACACCTTCAGAGGTCTTGCGGCGTCCATGCCTCGGCGCCTCAGAGCTGTTTTGGCGGCACACAGCGATATTAGTAGAAATCTACCGATATTTCTCCCGATATTTAAGCATTTTTCCATAATCGGATATCGGTTTTGTAATATTGGATCCACCTATGAATGGCGCCATCTTGCGGGCATATTGAGAATTGTGCGCAGGACCGTCATTGCTTAACTGCATCCGTTTGTTTGTTTACTTATTTATTTATTTATTTTAGCTTAGAATTATTTCTGTGCTTTATTTGTTTTAACCTGTTTGTTTACCTCATCAAAGCTTTTATTTATATATATATATAAAAAAACAAAAAAACAAAAGTAACTGCACTTTATTTATCGGAGTATGAATGAGTTTTGTTTTGTATGCAAGGGGGAAGTGAAACTGACAAAACTGTTATAAATAGAATGGTTTGTTCAGTTCAGTGCTTTTATCATTGCGTCAAAAACCGATGTAAAACTGATATCGGTTCTCAGGCTCGTAACATTCAAATATATGTAATCGGTTGTAAAAAATCAGTATCGGCCGATCTCTAAATATTAGACAGGTGGTTTTAATGTCATGGCTGTTCGGTGTATATACCGTCAAGTGTATAGTTGAAACTTCAAGCTATTAATTCTGGAACGACTCGGATAAGTGAAAGACCAGGAAGGAAACCAGTCTGAACCTTTTCAGAACTGTGGAACAGTTACACAGTGTGTGTGTGTGTGTGAACTGTTATTAACGAAACCCTCTTCTCTTACAGGTACGTACTCAAACCTCTACAATCGTCCGAAGCTGATCGAAGACCCACCCATGGTAACATCACATTAACGAGCATTAATGTAAACTGAATACAGGCCGGATGCATCGATTTAGCTAGAAGGCAGTGCTTTTTGCACGGTGTATTGAGTGTGAGTGTGAGTGTGTGTGTGTGTGTGTGTGTGTGTGTGTGTGTGTGTGTGTGTGTGTGTTGCAGCAGAAGAAGCAGATTCGCGTGTCCAGTAAGACGGGGATTCCTCTGGACGTGCTGCCTAAGAGAGGTCTGACTGCCAAGCAGGTGGAGCGCATGGAGAGGATCAACGACTCGGACCTGCTGCGAGTCTCCACGCAGCCGCGCTCTCGAGAGGAGAGCACAGACGACCGCAAACTCAGGAAGCAAGCTATCAAAGAGGAAAGGAAGGTAAGTTATCTGTCTGCGCGTCTTCCCTAGTGTCTTTTTAATTTTCTTTTACGGACTGGCGTCACTGCCGGACGTTAACGTTACGACCGTGTAAGTAGGCGGTTTGTATAATTTCACCTCGCAATAGTTATTTATGATTCAGTCACTGCTGTCTGAAAATAAGCACTATTATTCCTCCACATGAACCTTTTTATTTATTTATGTTTTGAGATTAATCTGAAGGCAAACTTAAAGCAGTAGAATTTAACTTGGATTTGAAGGATTTAGATTTGGAGACCTCTCGGGTGGAAACTTGTTATTAGAAAAGAACTGAAAAGTAACGCTCCAAATAACAAATAAAAACAGAGACGTCCAAAATGAATCAAAAACACTTCAAATAACACGACGAAATTAAGTCAGTGATGGTTTCTGTTTCGCCTCTAGAGGCCGCTCTCGTGCTGTATAACGACAGCGACCCTTCTCAGACGCTCCGCAGCGGACGCACCCGGGAAAAACTATCACTGTGGATTATTTATTTATTTATTTATTTATTCCGATTAACCGCTAGCTCCAGACTTCAGTATTCGTACTGTACAGTATTCGTACAGTATTATGTTTTGTAGACTGCAATGGATTATAAAAAAATAAAGAACAGGTACAATTTTCAAACCTCCATCTCAAATCACTATTGCACGTCCCCGTAATGATATGATAAGCCGTGTATTGGTGGTACGAATGTACGTTATCCCTTAAATGTCACACTTATGTTATGTGTTACGGTCTTGTTTGAACTTGTTCGTTCGTCTGTCTTGGCTCAAAGCCATGCCCGTTGCTAGGAGCTTTTTGTTTGTGGAAGCTGACGTTTATGACAAGTGAGCGAAGAAACGATTTCAACCCAATTCAATATTTTGTCCGGTTATTTACTTTTCCTCGTCCTTTTCTCCAACTCTGAGCGAAAAAGTTCGCTTCACCTTGCGTTCAGTGTGAAGAGATGGGTGGGTGGAAGGTTTTGACGAAGATGCCTCGGCAGATTGGACGTGTCGCCCCCTTTCGCAGCGGTTTTCTTCTGGCGAGCTCTGCAGACAGGGTTGCCATCTTCTATTAAGTTTCCCTCAGCGTTTTTAATCAAATCCGAAATATGACCACACTTCAAATTCGGACCTCTTGGAAGGTTGGAAAATCTCCTGTCACGCTCTTCCGGCCTTCCGCCGTGTTCTCACGCTCGGGAAAAAAACAACAGCGTTGCATGCTGCGCCTGTCTCAGACTCCTGCCGGGTGTGTGGACAGCATTTACCGCCAGTTTTACAAATCATGATAATCTTATTTTATCGTGAAACCGGTAACTGGTTCATCCCTAATAATAATAATAATAATAATAATAATAATAATAATAATATCAGAGCACACTGCAAGCACACTTTTTTTTTTTTTTTTTTTTTTTTTTGCTATGGCCATGCTACGGTTTATCGCTTGTGCCGCAGTCCATCAGCGCTGCCACGGCGTCTTCACTCTGCGCTGTTCTTACACTGCTCTTACGCTCCCCTAACTCCTGCACTGTTTGAATCAGCCACTAGATGGCACCACACTCGTCTCCAGCACGTTGTGACGTTGGACCGCTGAAACCTGTTCCTCTGGTTTCCTTCCTTCAGTTTCGTCTGCTAGTAAATAAAAGGCACTGAGCGTGCTCAAAGCTATATCTGGTTAGATGCTGCTGATAAAGAAACCCCACGGTGAATGGTGTTCATTGTGTGCTGCAGGTGTTGAACTTCTGTAAAGCGTGCTCATCACGTGTCTGTTTTAAAAGAAAGAACACGCACGCACGCGCGCAGTTTTTCACCATATACAACGGGATATAAAACGTCTGCACAGCCCTGTTAACATGGCAGGTTTTTGTGGTGTAAATGAACGACGCCGAGATAAAGCATGTCCGAACTTTTCCCGACTTTAACGTGACCTTGCGGAGTATACAAATGAAGTGAAAAACGATCAGAAACGTTTATTTTTAAGGGGGGAAAAAAAAAAGAACTAAAAAAAGTTACAATAACCTTGTTGAATAAGTGTGCACACCCCTAAACTATTGCATTGTTGAAGCACTGTTTTGATTTTATTACACCACTCGGGTGAGGGTTTATCGGCGTGGCACATCTTCACTTTCGCAATTTTCCCACTCGTCCATGCAAGAACATTCCAGATTCATCAGATTGTGAGGGCATCTCCATTACAGTCTTCAGGTCACTCCACAGATCTATCTGGATTCAGGTCTGGGCTGTGGCGAGGTCGTTAATCTTCTCTTGGTGAAGATGTTCCTTTGTTGATTTGGATGTCTGCTTGGGGTGAAAGGTGAAATTCCTTTTCGTCTACAGCGTACTAGCAGACGTCTGAAAGTTCCGCACTAAAATCGACTGGTGTTTGTAGCTATCCGTGATTCCCAACACCTTTATAAAAGCCCCAGTTCTGCCTGAAGAAAATTCAGCTCTAAAGCGTGATGCTGCCACCACCGTGCTTCACCGTATGTGTGGTGTTCTTTCAGTGATGAGCTTTTTTTGCGCCAGACATATCTCTTGGAAATATGGAATTGTTATACCTTTTTTTGGAATTGGTCTCATCAGATCGTAACACGTTTTGCCTCATGGTTTGGGGTGATCTAGTTGGGTTTGAATGTTTTTTTTGTGAGAAAGGGATTTCGTCTAGCCGCCCTACCTCATAGTCCAGACTTGAGACTTTTTACTAGATTAATTCGGAAGGTTGTTGTGTTTTTTTTGTTTGTTTGTTTGTTTGTTTGTTTGTTTTTTGTTAATTGGCTGTTTTGCCTCAGTGACTGGTTTGTCCAGGATCGTGATTGGCTGGATGTAACAGAAGCTCCAAAATAAGACCGAATCACGTTACCATGACGAGGTTTCATTTTTGACCAGAATCCTAGCTCATATCTTTATTTATTTATTTATTTATTTGTAAAAAATTGTTGACGATCCTGGCAGAGCCGAATAGGGCAGAAATGGGACACTTCAAAAAGCACAAATGCACACGTCTTGTTTTCCGTTTCCTCGGCAGGAGCGACGGATGGAGAAGAAGGCTAACAAGGTGGCGTTTAAGGAGGAGAAACAGAAGCAAGAGAAGCAGATGGTCAGCCTGAGGGCGAACGTACAGGGCATGAAGCTCTCCTAATCTCCGACGGACCTCGCGACACGTCGGATTGAGACCGTGCGCTGCGATCGGAGGCGGGGTTTCCCTTTGGTGATCCGAATAAAGAGCAGAGCAGTGACGGACAATCTGCTGGGACGGAAGGATATCTGATCTGGCACTCTGAATTCTCCTGATTAGTTGGTTTGGACGTATCCGATATTGAAGTGAAGTCCGTTGTTAATAATTAACTTGAATTACATCTTAACAGGGTCTTATCACTTTATCCTCTTTCACCCACTGCTCGCTTGTTAAGGAGCAATCTACCATGAAATCTGGGGTAATATCCATAACGGAGGATTACTCATGTGCTGTTATGAGTTGGACTCTCAGTTAGGCTGTACAGACTGATCCAAGCTTATCTAACATTACTCTTTATTGAGTTTCCGATAGGTTTAATATTGAAATTCAAATAAACCTTGTTTTCGTATGCCATACGTTCCAGTATGTACATTTGCATCGACGTAAACGTCTACACGACCAAATCGTACAGGAAACGGTCCGTCCAGGATTTCAGGAATTTGTGATGGCAGAAATTAACACAAAAAAAAAAAAACCCAAGCAAACTCTGCAATATGCGTCAGAGCTTGCTTCAATAAGCCCCGTCCCCCCCCAAAATTACCGCAGATTTTCTGCAGATTCGGGCGAGGACGTGACGTCATCACGACGCGCGCTCAGCTAAAGCCCTCTTAGATTCACGTGCGTCGAACGCGAGTACAGCTAAAAGGTCTCGTTTGCCGACAAACATCACTGTGAAAGACAATTTCGTGCGACTGTGATTTCGCCGATTCGAGTAGTTTTCTGCAAGAAAAAAAAAAGTACAAAAAATTCAAGTCGCATCGGAAATAATAATAATAATAATTTAAAATAAGACGAGAACAATCGAGCGTTTTTTTTGGTCGCAACAACCACAGAAATCCTGTACGGATTGAGGAAAGGAAACCTCCGACAAAAATACGAACGTAAAAAATTCTGTCTTTGGATGGCGAAGGCTTCTTCCCAAAACAGTGGTTACAGGAATATGGTGACTGACCTGCCGCTTGACCCTTCTCGATCCTCGATCATGGCATTTCAAGAAGCCCCACATGACCGACCTCAACGTATAACTTTAATGCTTTCTAAGCCAAAACCAAAACAAGTGGGTGGAGTGTTTATTATTGTGTACGTTATTTTCTTGTGCTGGGAATGTGTATATATATATTATATTATATTATATTATTTATTTATTTCATAATCTTCATTCAGTTTAACGTCTCAAGCTGAACATAAAGTATGACGTCTACCGGATATGTAAATTAGTAGAATAAAAATAGGCTTTTAATAACGTACATGGTTTTAAAAGAAACATTTCCCCCTGCATCACATGTCATTTGGTGTCAGTTTTGAATGACGGCGATGAGTGTTGATGGATGCTGCTGAGTGCGGAGTGTCCGTTCCGGCCGTCGCCAGGTGAGTTCTCCTCTACACTCGACTCAGGAACTTGTATGTTGTAGATCCGTGTGGAGTGGATCATTTAGATCATTCCAACCACTGGCTTTACACTGTTCGACCCTTCTGAGACTGTTGGCTAGGACGTCGTGTTGATGGTGTGGTTAACGGCGTGTGCTTTGAGACGCTACTTCAAATACTTCAGTCTTTATTGGAAGGTGTTACTGTGACAGCCCATGACTGCGGTGACTTAAAGTAATGGCACCACAATAAACATAGAGAACATTGTTTTTTTCAGTTAAATAAAATAAAAAGACTTTACGTTAGTTAATGTTTCTAAATAGAATAGGAGAATTCAGACTGTAAGCGTTTCACTGCTTGGAAGGTCGTCACGTTTTGAGAATAACGACTTTATAGGTTCTCCAGAAAGACGGCTGGAGAACCCGTGGGGTGCTTTTATAGTTGGTGTTTTCCACATCAAGCACCGTTGCTCGGTTTACGTGAAATGTAAATGTGCTGAAAGAGGTGTTCAGGTTTTAAAAAAAAAAAAAAAAAAAAAAAAAAAAAGGTGGCGGAGGTGGAACCAGTACGAAGGACAAAGTAATGTCTGTTTTTGGGACGTTCACCGGGATGTGATGTGATGTGATGTCACGTCCCACTTTATCCGTGGCCGCGTGCAGTCAAGTCACACGAGCAGCTCGCGTTCTCTTCATCGGTCTCTGGAGGTTTTGACGGCGAACCCCTCCTCATCGCCGCAGTCCTCATTTTAACACTGTTAATCTATTCGGCAAACTAGCTCGGACTGGAAAGCGAGGACATGTTGCTATGGTTACAGTGTTGCGATGTGAGGCGATTTTCTTTTTTGATACATCAGTACAATAAAGAAGAAAAAAAAAAAGAAGATGAAAACACCCTTTAAGGTCACATATGCAACCCCTTTTTTTCTAAGAATATAAATAAACAAATTTAAAGAAAAAAAAAAAAGAGTTTTCTTCATTTTTCTGGACGTTAGAGCTGTACAGGATTTGTCCGTGTTTAACAAACTCCATCCAGACTCCACCTTCAGCTTCACACCGAATTGCCACGTGCTCAAACGTCGCTTTATGACACCGAGCGGTCCGTAACCCTTGTCCCTGTTTTATTCTCCGCCGTAAAACTGCACCCATTTACATTCCAAAATCCACGTCCTGACATTCAAGCGTGTTCCAGTTTATTCCTAGAGAGGTTCAGCTCTGACCTGGTGCGTCCTGACGCGACCATCAAACGGCAGCGAGCTTATTCCGTCGCTAGACCCGTAGCTACGACAAAATGGCAACAGAGACTTCAAAACTAAAAGTAGTCATCAATAAAATGACTTAAATAAGAGGAAATAATTGTGCTGTTAAAAAATGATTAACCCTGCAATCTGAAAAGGTTCTATATCTCGAGACTAAACACCCGTATATAATTAAACGTAATGTGAGCGAGCTAATTTAGCCGAATGCTGTTGGGGTTTCCGTATCTTGATTCTGAATTCGTTCTAAACTAGCTAGCGTGCGTTATCTCGTACGCATCTCGCAAAGACGCCGCATCACCTACAGGCTGCTGCAGCACTTACCATATATTTAACACAACAGGCAGACGCTAGCGAACATCGAAGTGGCGTATAAGTTTAATACAGGGCTTTCAAACTGGCTGGCTAGTCCGACGCCGAGATCTCCGCGCGTTACGGCTTGCGTATCTCGCAGATCGTCGTCGTCACGCCGTTTCCTCGGTAGCGTTTAAAACCGATGCGTTGTCGTTTTCTCTGTCTCGGACGTTCCCGTTAAGCATTTGGCACTTGACGTGTTCGACGTTCAAGCGGGCGTTAATTCGATTCGGTCTCGAAATGGAAGGAGTTAAAACGTACCGTCTCCTGAAGTTGAATGCATTCATTTTTTTTTTTTTTTTTTTGAAACTCCGCAACCGCACGCGATGGAAGTTTTTACTACGATCTAATTATACTAGAAAAATAAGTACCGTCTAAAGTGAATCAAACAAGTGAGTCCTTTCCACTCTTGCAACGCAGTTACAGCGCCAGACGTCCCTGAGCACCCTGATCAAATAGTGCACGAGTGCATTTTTATATATGCACGTACAAATATATATACATTTTATATACAGTGGGGGAAATAAGTGTCGGACGGGCATCAGTATTAACTCAAGAAATCCGTTTATCGACATTCAAGTCCGTAAATAGAGTTACGTGTACTCCTTTCCCCCACTGTATATAAGCACATGACCTGCTTGAGCCTGACAGGCCGTGATAAACAGTCTCAGTTATACGACGTAGGTGTGTCAGGACAGAAACTGAACAGAGAACTGGAATGTTGAAACTGTCAGTCCTGCTGATCTACTTCAGATAATAACTTTATACTGTCAAATATTACTGTAGCAGAGACATGAGAGAGAGATATATATACACACACACATTACATTATTTACATTCTCTCCATCACATCTGTTTTTGTTGTCTGGGACGACAGAATGTTCGAACCGGAGACGTGTATCTTATCGATTGTCCAAGGTTCCAGACAACCCTCATGAGCTCGTGTTTTCAAGACCATGCCTTAAAGGCTCATTTCTGGGAGCGCGTGCGGCTGGTCGTAACCCGTAGAAAAGTCGCTGCTCGACAGATCCGCTCCGGTCCCGTACATGTGCGACCTGTCCGTGTAACAACTTGGTTCCAGCTCGCCGCTTCCCGAGCTCCTACACACGTCCACGTCCTGGTCCTCGTCCTCGTCGCGGCCTTTGAGGTCATCGCTGTCGGCGACGGTGGAGAAGGTTTCCGGCAGGATGGGAATTCTGACAGCCGGTTCGACTCTGGGAATTTCCACGCGTTCCGGCTCCAGCGTCATCAGAAGGGTGTGCGTGAACTTGTCCTCCTTTAGGAATTTAGCGCAAAACAAAAAACACAATGCGGTAACACACTTAAGAATGCAGCACGGCAAGTCTGCCATTATCTCACGCACGCACGGGTGCCGTCTCTACGGGAAAGTTTATTTAGCGTTCGAACATCGAGTGCTTTAAAGTTCAAACGCGAACCCAGAAGAGCTGGTCGATGTTTACAGTAAGAGGAAATATGAAACCTAAATGGATGTACCGCCACTGCGCTTGACTCGAACAAAGGCATTCATAACATGATGTTTAAATACGCGCTCGACTTTGCATGGCGTTAATATGAGCACGCGGATGCTGGAAATCCGCCTGAAAGAAGAAATGTTCTTGCCAGGCTAAGAACATGTGACTATCACAAGGAGAAAAGAGCTGCACTTTTAGGTGAATACTGTTTACAGATAAATGGAGGACTTCAAAAGAGGTCTATACCAGTGGTCCTCTCATCCCGGATTACCCACAACCCTGTGTATTTTGTCATTTTTGTACTTCTCTAAAACACCTGATTCAACTCATTTACAGGAACTGGTAGAGGTGTATAAGAGCAGGTGTACTACAGGAGGAGGGATGGAACTTATTAGTTGTTGTAAAGAGTAACCGCTAATACACGCATCCTTTAAAGCAGCGGTCACCAACCCTGTTCCTGGAGGTCACCAACCTTCCTGAAGACTTCTAGATAGCTCCACCCATAATGACCATCTAATCACTGCGTTGAGCAACTGAAACAGGTGTGCTAGATTAAATCTGCAGGAAGGTACGGTAGATCTCCAGGAAGACGGCTGGTGACCACTGCGTCTTTTTCGAACATCTAATATTTCTGCTTGGCCAACCTCCTCACGAATACGCGGATGAAATCCAAGCCATTCTTCCCCAACCAGAAAGCACGGCCAGTTATTTCTCTTGGGGTCCTGGTGACCGCTGGCCGAGTCGTCGTCATTCTTTGAGCTTGCCCTCTTACCATTCTTTGAGCTTGCCCTCTTCCAACGCAAAACGTTTCTCGTGTAACCGAGCTAACGGTGTGATCCAGAGGTGTCCGGGCCGGGGCCGGTGTGGGTGCGGGTTTGCATTCCAGCCGAGCAGAAGTCACACCTGAAAGTCTACTGAAAACCTAGATCAACTGATTAAGCAGGTGGAATGAGATGAGGTGCGGCTCGTGCTCGATTCGAAAGAGAACCTGCACCCGCGCCGGCCCGTCGCGGATGAGATCGGACAATCCTGGTGTCATCGTCATTACTACGAAATCACAAAACAGCACATACTCACCAGAACTCGTGGAAATTTGGACAGGTTGCACTCATGGCATTTAGTTTCACAAAGCTTCACCAGAAACGCAGTGGCCAATGCCAAAATGAGTAACGCTGTGATAGCCACCAGCACCGGGATGAGGACCGTGGTGATCGGTGGACCTGAGGGAGATCCGAAGTGGAGGTGAGCGACAGTAATAGATTTGATTCAGCATGAGAGGATGTGGACTGTGAGAATTCGCTCCGTCACTGTTCGGTGTTCTTACCAGGATAAAGAGTGCCACTATAACAGTAAGATCTCGTATCCCGTACACGAGTTTGTCTGATCCTTCCAGAGAGTCTGATACAGTATTCCTCTTGCTCTTCTGGGAATGACACATTGCTCTCACACTTCTCCAACTCGTCAAAGCACGTAGACTCTTTATACACCTGAAAGGAGAAAAATATCGGTCACCTTCTAGCATCTACCTGTTGTTGTTTTCTTCTTTTGTCCCTCTGGAGTAACTCAAAGATTCCCTGTAGAACCCTTCCCTAAAACAGAGTGTTTTCCTCTCAAAGAGCGTTCTAGTACAACCCTTCTAGGAGACCCTTAATTATCCTCTGAACAGTTAAAGCACCAGTCAAGAACCATTTTTACTAAGAGTCGACCAAATACAATGACACAGACAGGAGTTTGTACCACACGCTTAAACATTTTATACATACACACTTAGGCGGGGGAAAAAAGCGTCCTTCTAAGGGTTAATTAGATACTTAAGGGCTATTAGCTTCCAAAACAGTTCACGCACAAACATTACTAGGCTCGTCGTTCGTAATGTCAGCGAGTCCATTTTAAACGGAGTGCTTAACTAGCTACGGCGGTCACTTTTAGATTAAATATACTTAATCTAAATATACCCCTCCACACAGGTTGCTAGGATTTGAGTGCTGAAGGTATGAGTAGTGATGCGCCATCTAACCACGTTCCTTTGTGTTTGAATTTGAGCCAAGGGGAGGGTGGGAACTGATGGCGGAGATGCTTTATACTGAAACGAGCTACTTGTACGCTGAACAAATGTTACTTGGTCTCATGCTGATCTGCCATCTTTTCAATCAAATGTCCGTTATGCAGTATGACCTCTACTCTTATCCCTTGGCGGTTAGAGTTGTGGTTCCTACTGGTGGAGGTTGTCGGGTCAAACTCCAGGCACGTGATTCCGGATACGAGTAGCGGCTCGAGCTGGCGTGTATGAAAACCGCTAATCAGCCACGTAAATATGTGCCTCCTATAGAAAATATATAATAACACAGCTAAACGACCGGCTGTGTGTTCGAGCAGAGGAAGCTATTTTAAAACAGTTCCCTAAAGGAAACACACAGCTACAGCGCAACGAGCAGTCCGGCAGTTTTTCTGTTGTTGTTGTTGTTGTTGTTGTGTGTTACATAGTGGTGTTCTCATAGCTCTACACTTTATTACTGAGAGAAGTAACAGGGGAAGTGATGTACGCTGAATATCGAGCGCTGGGAACTAAAAGAAACGGCCTTCTCGTGTTTTACTGAACATTTCGTTGTAGATCCTGTGGCTCGGTTGGATGAGCTTTGGTCGGTTGGAGGGGAGGGTTACAGAAGGGGTTATGGGGTGCGGGTGTTTCGGGGGAGGGGGGAGGTGAGCGTGTGGGTGGGGTTAAGGACTGATCACCTACACTTTTCAATCACGCTTTCTCCACCTGCTCTTTACGCTGTCCATCACCACAGGGACAAGCCAGATTCAAACCGGCAACCTCTGCGTTCAAAGGCGTTACACAAAGCCACCAAATCCCACACAAAGACATTACTGTTGTAGGGCCTTTGTCTTTTAACATGACAACCGCAAAACCAAACCAAAACACAATTTGCATTTAAACCCCGAACGCTCAGTAAAACGGATTAATCGCAGCTGGAGAGGGGACTGAGAATACTTTAGACTAGAGGAGAAAATAAAACAGACGTGAACAGAAACAGGATAAAGCAGAGTAAAGGAACTGAACTGAAAAACAGGTCTTGTAAAACAGGTCTCCAACAATGCTAGTGCGTATGTTGCTTAATTTAGAATATTTCCATAGAAGGTCAGTTCGCTGTAGAAGTGTGCGCATGCACGGATGCGGGGAAGTTTGGTTATACCATGGGACTGAAATGGACTTGACTGGGATTTTTGTCATAAATCTTAGCCCATAATGCTAAAGTGGCTGGGAAATCCATCTCATTTGCGAAATTAGTTACAAATTTTCAGCTTGCTTGATCAGTTAGGTATTATTAGCACATTCCGTCAGTAGCTGAGTTTATTGTTGATTTATTTTACCCCCCAAGTTGACTAACAAGTACTCTTTTTTTTTTTTTTAATCTTTCAATTCAATTATGGTTCATAAGTCCATGTCTAAGTTCATTTGCTGGACTGGATCCCAGCCGTCATCTGGCTGGTCCTGGCCCACAGGCCATAGGTTTGACTATTTGACATCCCAGCTTTAAAGGATCTCCCAGTGGAACAACCTACAAACTCTAAACACTGAGATGTATAGCTGAAAGAGCGCGTGGATGGATGGATGTTCTTGGCCCTTGCCTTATCGCTGGTGAGCGTGTACGTTAGTGTGTCGCTGTTCTCGAGTTTCCGTAGAGCAGGTGTGTCTCTGTACAGGTGCAAAGGGTTGATGAATTCAACAAACAGCTTTCCATCTCGAGGAAACAGCTCGACTGTGGGGAACTCGAGGTCACCTGAGAACAGAAAAAGGAGGCGGGTTTTACCTTTCAAGCCTGTAGTGTTGAGAAGAAAGATCTCAAGATGGGGGTTAAAAAAAAAACCAACCCTTAAACTTACAGGTGATATTCGTGGGACGAAGGTAATTGAAAGAGAATATTTGTGATTCTGCAAACTCAGACTCATGTCCACCATCTCTGGCTTTCACTTTCACAAAGTAGCGGTTGTACGCCGTATCCTGGAGCAGGTCAGAGATGTTGTATCGAAGGTCCTTTGTGTTAACAGAAACGTTTTCCCTGCGACGCCAACAAAGCATGTAGAAAGAAACACAAAGTTTGCGTTAAGCCATTTTCCCAATTCATACATACGTACATACATCCTGCAAAAACTGACACCTTTGCAAGTGAACATATTTTGAATATAGTCAAATGTATCTAGTATTTCCTATTATAAGATTACAATAAAGCGCTGTCATTGTGAACTGTTACGGCTCCTATAGTGATCATTTAATCACTACTAAACAAACTATATCGTAACATCCTGAATGTATAATGATGTTTCATCCAAGTTCTCAGAGTGCTCTGTCTTTCAGTTCTTCAATCAGACCAAACACCCCAACCGACATCTCAGGACAAAGCCAACTGTAAAGATCTAGAACTCTAGGCGTGGTCCGTAGGGACGAAGTAGTCAACCCTTCCCAATAATACTCCTGCACCGGCGATATACCATTCTAAAATGTCCTATAAAATGTCCTCTCCCACTTTCAATCCTAATGGTAGTCAGAAAGTCCTCTTTCAAAACATCATGGTAAATTTGATAAGCCTCTTTTTAAACATCATGGTAATGTAGATGAGCTCTTTTTTTAACCCTATTGGTATTGAAATCATAGTCTTTCTAAAATATATTGGTTATCTACTGTGTAAGTACAGTATAAATACTGGAGCTTGAGCTCCAGGTGGCAGATCACTTCTGAGAATTCTCATCGGTGTGGATCTCGTGAGGTGGAAATAAAATCTGGACCCTTGCTTCTTCTCACTCACGGCTGGTGTCTTTTTTTCTATCTCCAACCGGGTTCACAGATGTGAGTATTTGCTTCTATGTTGAATTTTAAGTGTCTTTGGGTAATAGGCTAAATTTGGGCCAGCACGGGCCAAACCTCTGTCCATTCGCAAACCGTGTGACGACTAAGACGAGTGACCTCAATCGGTTTGGACAATCCTGAGCATCTGCGTGTAGATCCAGTAGAGTGTGTTATACTCACCCGGAGTCTGCTTTGAGCTCTAACAGGAAGTCAGCTTGTTCACTGAGACCAGTAGCCATCCACTCCACCACCACTCCATAACTGTCGCACTTCACAGACACACCGAAAGGAGCCGGAACTTCAAGATAGAAAGAGAGAGAACATCAGTCATGTTACACAAGTAAAGAACAAGACACGATGGAAAGGAAAATAACGACGGGTGTGAATCACGCCCAGGCCCGTGACGATTACTGCTTTCATCGGACGATACGTTGTCCCAGAAATAATGGCGGTCAATGATATTATTGTCATTGTCAAACAGAAACAGAAAAGGAAATAAGCCGACTGTATATTCTGTGAAGAAACAGAACGTTAGGCTGCATCCCGCTTTTCATTTCTGTCTGGACACGTCACAGGTAAGCAGCAGGGAAAGTACCGTCTGACATCATCGAGATCAAACAAAGTAGCCTGCATCTCATCAGAGATTTCCAACCCTAGCTTGTTATCTTGGTCCTCCTGGTCTGTCTCTCACGCCTCTCGGTCTGCCTCTCTCTGCAATGTTGGCATCTATCGTTCTCACCTTTTGCCCTTTTATTGCAAAAAAAACGATGGCTCCTAACCGGAAAGCAACAGGTGTTCACGCACACGACGGGCCAATGGCGGAACTGCTGGTTTGAGTTTAGCGTTCTGAATGGCGGTGTTTATCATGTAAACACGAGAGATTTTAATCGGCCAAGACTATCGGCGCCGAGTGTCGAGAACTGCGGCTCATGTTCTGAGTTTAGAGCCGTGTGAGAAGCAGGAAATGTGTTTTGTGACTTGGCGTGGGATTAGGTCTATGAGTTTCAGGTTTTTTGGTCATTGTGCCTGGGCAACAATTGAGAAAAACAAGTCCCTGTGAATGAGCTGTTACTATAGTAACGATAAACCTATGATTGTCAGAGCTGCCTTTGTGGACAATTACTCAGCACCTTCTGACCAATCAGATTTGAGAATTCAGCAGCACTGTGATACAAGGATCTACTGTTTTTGAAAAAGTAAAAGAAAGTCGTTGGCTTGCGTTGGCTTTGCACTTATGAAGAATAATACCGTGATTAAAAGTTGATTTATTCTTCGTTACGTAAAACGAGTAAAAGTATGTACGAAAAAAAAAAAATGCTTAGAGCAAAAGATTTTAGCCGGAAAGTGTACTTTACAGATCCTGGCAGGGAAGTTTGGGAATTTTTGTTACAACAGCTCATTTCCACCCACGTATACACAGATACAGCTTTGGTTCTGCACATAAAGAATAATCTTTTATAGGCTCTATTTGTACAAGTACTGAATGAAATTGGGTGTATCGCTTATGTACAGATAAGCATGAATGACTGGTTGGTCATATTTAAGCACTGATGCAACAAAAAACAACGTATCAATGCCAAGTAGTGATGTCTAACTCTTTTGTGTGTCTTTCAGTCTTCTGTGTGCGTTTCATAAGAACAACGACGACTCCTCCCCGGGTTAGGAAACGCTACACTTCCTGAAATGTGCGTCTGTCAACTCGAGAAGTCAGTCATCGGTTAAACATCTATATCTATAATCCATGTTTTGATTTATACTAAAAACAAAACACCATGACGCTTAGACTGGCAGAGAGGAAAAGGTTAAACGATTCACCTCAGATCTAGTGCAAGTTGTCATCACTCACTATCGCATCAGCAGGGCACGTAACTGGACGGACCCGGCGTGCCGTCACAGAAAAGACTGCTTGTGAGAACTTCATTTAATCATTCTGGCTTCCAAATCAGAACGCTTTAATTCTCGGAAACCTCGATGTTCTTGGGAAACGATTCGTCTCCGAGGAAAGGTGGAATAAACCATTACTCCTTTAAGCGGAGGAGATTAACTCCAGGAACTCCAGTAGGCCCGCTCTCCAAATTATTTTGAACACGTGAAAAGCACAGACGCTCAACCTATTTATTTTGCTAATAGTATTATTATATGAGACTCTAATTATATAGAAACCTTTAAAAAATAAAAAAAAGGCCCCTGGTAGTCAGTTGGTGGTATAAAAAAAAAAAAAAAAAAACACAGCGTAGTCACTAAGAATCACACCCATGTTTTTTTTGCCACCTGACCCGTGCACATTTTTAGATAACTGCTAGCAAATGTCATTTCCTTATGAGACATGTCAACAGTACTGAAAAAAAACAAAAAAAAAACGATTATGAAATAATAGGTATCACGGCCCTGTTTAAGGCAGGGGTTCTCAAACGTTCTTCAGATAGAGACAGGTTTAAGCGTAAAATGTAATAAAATAGATCCATACATCCCATCAGGAAAGATTTATTTCATCAAAATTAAACATATATATATATATATATATATATATATATATATATATATATATATATATATATATATATATATATATATATACACATATGTACATCTGTATGTTGTCTATTCATTATATCCTTTGATTATATATATATATATATATATATATAAAATTATTATTTTTCTTTTTTTTCAATTCCTGAACATTGATATTAGGTTTAAGTTGTCATTATTTCTTTATAGGCCTATTATTTAGGTGCATTTATTTAGGTCACTGACGTTTGAATTAAATCCAATTCATTCAACTTACCAGTTAAACAGGTTAATAACTACTCAATTATAATTAATTAGATATGAATGAGTTGTAATTCACAGCAATGTAACAGCAGCAACAACAACAACAACAATCATAGATCCCCTGGATAAGACACATGGCCCCAGGGGGTCCCCAGACCCCATTTTGAGAACCATTGGGTACAGGCTAGACAAGAAGGAAGAGATATGGAAGTGGAGCGGAAAGCACTCGTTTGCACAAGGATAATCCAAACACAAAAACAAAGCCCAGACTGAGAAGTATTCAAGAAGTATTCACCAACTGGCCGATCCAAACATCTCTCTCTAGCAAAACGGCAAGATGGTCTGGGTGGTTAATGATGATATTTATAAGGGGAACCCACTGTTGTAGAGTTCATTACGCTCTGTCATACAAAACGAAGAACCTATTAGAATGCTAGATGGAAGGGGGAAGGGTAATGTACCATTGTACTACAGAAGCTTGTCCATCATTACTCAGGGTTTGTGACTACATCCACAAAAAACCATCTGCTTATGATTATTGAGCAACAGATCGAAGACGTCATCGTATCACTCGGATTGTACGCCAGATCACTGGGTAGCAACCAGGGAGTTTTAGAAGAAGAAGAAGAAGAAGAAGAAGAAACCTTTTTTTTTTTTTTTACACTTTATGACCAAAAGTATGTGGACACCTGACCGTTACAGCCGTATGTGCTTACTGAACATCTCGATCCAAAACTATGGGTATTAATATAGAGCTGGTCCTCTTTTTGCTGCTATAACAGCCTCCACTCTACTGGAAAGACTTTCCACTAGATTTTGGAGCGTGGAGGTGTGGATTTGTGCTCATACACCAACAAGATCATTACGGAGGGTGCGGTCTGGGGTGCAGTCAGCGTTCCAGTTCATCAAAGAGTTCAGTGGGGTTGAGGTGAGAGCTGTAGGAGTAGGTCACTCAGGTTCTTCCAGTCCAATCTTGACACCCAGAGCTCACATTGTACACAGTGCTATTGTCATGATGGAACAGGTTTTTGTAACGCTATAGAAGACAAATGTATAATAAGTGTATAACGATACTTCTTAAAGCTTATCGTATCTTTTAAAATGTAATTATTGAACTTTAAAAGACAAATTCTAAGAAAAAAGACAATTTGTATCAAATTGTATTTACCCTACTTTTTGGTCTTTACCGATTTGAATTTACTTATTGAGTTTGTTACTTTCTTATGTATACTTTTTGCACAATTAATCCATCCAGCAAGGTGTCATAACATCAAAAACATCGCCAGATTAGATATTTACTTAATATATAATCTAGTTTATGGATACTCTGGACATCAAATTATTTCAGTTCAACTGGAGTCAAGCTCCAGAGCCAAGGTTATCAAAATCTTCCAAATTCACCAAATTATATGTAAACATCTATGTTTGAGCTGTTTTATTGCCTTACTGCTTTTATTTCAACGTCATGTTTCATTTGCCAGCCGATCTCAGTGGGCGGAATCAGCTGGTATCGTGAAAAAAAAAAAAAAAAGACCAAAATATCACAATCAGAATCTGTTTATTGATGGCGTGTCTTGTTTATGGACTCAAGACCAAAGAGAGTTAGTCATTGAATAAATATCATAGATTGATTTGAACTGAGTCACTCTGAAACTGATGGCTTCAGCCCCAGGACTAAGAACATTGTTCTTGGCTCATAATTGTTTCTACGCAGATCTCTACAACAGTGTAAAGAGGTTTCGGTAAAGGATGCCAGGCAAAACCCCATAAAAATCATCCAAAAAAAAAAAAAAAAACCCTCCGTAAGGTAGGAATCCTTTTAC
The DNA here is from genome assembly GCF_023375685.1 of Ictalurus furcatus. Classification (NCBI taxonomy): domain Eukaryota; kingdom Metazoa; phylum Chordata; class Actinopteri; order Siluriformes; family Ictaluridae; genus Ictalurus; species Ictalurus furcatus. Next base: position 16,983,373 of record NC_071280.1, read on the forward strand.
TACTGTTGTATGGCATAAATCAATGAGAAAAGTTAATCCCGCCTACCGCAGCTGACAGGAACATGAACTTGCCAAGGAACAAAACCACCAAGGTTAACAACATGTGATTAAACCAATGAGGAAATAAAACGATCAATCAATCAAAAAACAAAAAAAACAGTCTATAGTTATTACATTACGTAATGTGTTACATGTATCACTTTAAAGGGGGGGGGTTAAGTATTTATATCTCAATATTCCAGTGAGGTATTCCCTAAATCCTGCTCTTTATATTTATCATTTATGGATACATTTCATTTTGTTGAATGTGATAGATTTATACCAGAGCAACAGAAAGCATCCTGGGAATCTCTGTCAAGCTGATACACCTGACACAACATGTTTCTAACATGTAAAAACGATCAAAAGCGTGTCGCTGCAGATACAGTAAGATGAATATTGTATATCTGTATAGAGGCTATATGATGCCTGGGTTAGGACAAAAAAAGGACCGGCTCTCACAAGACCAGCCCACCGGGAAAATTTCCAACATCCCAATGGCCAGTCCGCAGCTGATTTATACAGCGTTTCTACATCCCAGCCACATTTACGCACATAACCATGACTAATGTTTTAAGCCAGTACTGTGGAATGTGACACATTAATTAATCATCAGTCAAAGATCTTGTTTCCTGTAGACGCAGAAAAAAAAAGAAGAAAAAAAGTCACTTCTGAATCTATTGCCAGGAAAACGTATTGCAAAACCAGTTTTGCAATTCTTGAGTCCTGTCAGCACACGTAGCCTGAAGCGGACACGACGCGCTCCACGAACAGACGTAACAAACTACTGTACTTGACCATGTGCCTGCGGAGGTACAATCACAAGCATAACGAATCAAACTAACACGCATGTCGTCATGGTATCCTCCACAGAGACGAGCAGAAGTACCCATACGTACCTTGGGAGAGCGCGTGCACTTTATGTATTGTACAAAGCTGTTGTTGTTTGGGCTGTGAGTGTTGTTCAAATGAAATCGGACACAAAAAGCTGTTTTAGAGGCGACTCGTAGTGGCAGAAGCTCTATAAATCACTCTCACACACTCTTTCACACATCACTCGGGACGGACTTGTGTGTACTTTATGCTGTTAATTCTCCTACAAGGACACTTTCGCATTTACCCAGAAGGCTTGTGTATATAAGGTTATACTCACTTTATATCCAATACGATATTTGATCTTTATTTTATTATTATTATTTTTTTGTCCTGAATATATGTTTGTGTTTTATTATTCTGAATCCTCTTGCTTGCACATACTCCTTCTTGGATTGTTGCTATGATCTCTGAATTTCCCTCTGGGATTAATAAAGTCAGTCAGTTAGTTAGTTAACTAGTTAGTTAGATAGCTAGTTGGTTAGTTAATTAGTTAGTATCTATCTATCTATCTATCTATCTATCTAATATTCGGAGGTCACCATTCAGACCAGATCCAGTTCCTGGATATGGAGTTTTTATGAAATGATTACTCTGTAGTAACTTGTAGTGTTTGATACTCACCAGCATCTGTAAGTCTTCTCAGTACACTCAATACGGTGAATGCAATGAGGACCCCAAGGACATGGACCCGCATCTTGCCAAGCTGAATATCATCGATAATATCACTCAGTCATGAGTTCCTCTAACTCCAGACTCCAGAAAATAACCCCGGATGAAGCGTTCGCATGCTCAAAGTCAGACTAAAACGCGAACAAACTCGGATTAATCCATGTGAGAGGCTCCAGGAGCTCGGCTCTGTCTGTGACAGTCTTACCGCTGGACTGTATATGTGTGACGTGAGTCACGTTTCCGCACTTCCGCGTGCGAACCCGCACATTACACCCGAACATTACCGCACCCGGTGACTTTAAACACTCGGTCTGACAGGGGGGTTGATACACTATGCGATTAAAACATGTAAGTGCTTTTAATATGTATTGATTATTATTATTATTATTATTATTATTATTATTATTATTAAAAACGTGTTAAGGGCAATGACTTTTAGCCGAAATGAAATGGCTCACCTGTGCGCATGCGCACTTGGATCATTCATGCACGTGTGAGAAATGATAGATGGACAGATAGATAGGAAGAGTATTTTATCATTATAAAATAAACACTATATATATATTTACATACACACACACACACACACACACACACACACACACATATATATATATATATATATATATATATATATATATATATATATATATATATATATATATGTATGTGTGTGTGTGTGTATACACACATAGTTGTGCACAAAAGTTTGCATACCCCTTGCAGAATCTGCTAAGTCTTTAATACTGTTAACAAAATAAGAATGATCATAAAAATCCCATGTTGCTTTATTTAGTATTTTCCTGAATACACTCTTTCACATAACATATGTTTACATTTAGCCTAGTCCACAGATCAAGTTAATAGCTGAATTTATAAAAAAAAAATTTTTTTACCCTTCTCTTCAAAAGTTTACACACTCTTGATTCTTAATCCCGTGTGTCGTTACCCGGATGATCGACGACATGATGTGTTTATGTTCTGTGAGAGTCGTTCACGAGTCCCTTGTTAGTCCTGAGAAGTTAAACTGCCCACTGTTCTTCAGAATAAATCCTCCAGGTCCTGCACATTCTTTGCTTTTCCAGCGTCTTTTGCATATTTGAGCCTTTTCTAACGGCGGCTATGTGATGTCGAGATCCATCTCTTCACACTGAGGGACGACCGAGGGACTCGTACATGACCATTGCATGAGGTGCAAACAGTCACTGATGCTCCAGAAGGCAACACGATATATTAAGGGGGGGTGTGTGTGTAAACTTTTGAATGACGTGTGTAAATTGTTAGTGTTAGTATGGATATGAATAATTGATGGTGGTATCGTCCAATGAGTTCATCCTAAAACTGGCTCAGTGCAACAACCGCTGATGTTTTCGAGAGCTGGGAGGAAACCGGAGAACACGGAGGAAACCCGTGTAGACGCTGGATGAGCATGCGCGGAAACGTCACCCAGAATGTAAACCTTGGATGTAATACACCGTATCATAAACACAAGTTTCAAGTAACCTTTCTATTACCAAAACATTTTGTTTTCTTTATGATAAAAGACAATAACCCGTGTGGTGAGAAGTTCACTCACCCACTTTCAGTAAGCACTTTATCCTGGTCAGGGTCGCAGACGCGGGGGGAACACGTACAGAAACTCTGCACAGACAGTAATCTGAGCTCAGGATCAAATCAGGGACACTGGAGCTGTGAGTCAACGAAGCGACCCGCTGTACCACCATGACACCATCAGTATTACTGTCCATGTGTAATGAAAACTTTTTATTTTACAAAACAGGAAAACCATATTACTGCCTGTAAAACGATGCACATTTGATGTTCAGGAGAGATTGCGTATGAAGGTTAGAGCACCTCCCATTAATCAATTAATTATTTTTTTTATATAAAGGTACAGCAGTTTATTCTGCCACCAACTCAACCCCACCTGCTGAGGCAAAATTAGAAAATGATTTTTAAAATGTTTTTTTTTTAAACCAAGATACTACTCAATATAGAAATGGATTGTTTCTTATCCTTTACTCTATTTTCAGTTGATTTAAAAGGGAACGATTGGGAGAGAGGAATATTAAGCCTCTTAAAGGATTACAGCAGCTGTGTGGGGCAGATGTGAGGAGACACGCGTCTGGATGCGACCTTCAAATGTGTCAATTAACTGGCTCCCAGGTGTGTGTGTGTGTGTGTGTGTGTGTGTGTAACTGGAGATAGTTTCGTCCTTATTAATTGACATTCAAAAAATTCTAGCCCAAAACACAATGAGGTATTTGTCCAAAACTGAATCGTCCTGAATTACAAATATACTCACCTGAGACACAACTATCAAACTTTGGATCATAAGGAACGCCGAGAGCGTGATGTAGATTTGAGGTCATTTCCTGTCAGAAGTAATCCCATGTAAATTCAGTATATTTAGTTACACTATATAAGCCTTCATACTGATGTGCTGACACTGCTGCTTGCCCTGCTGGGAAAAAAAAAAAAAAAACCTCTTAGACGCCAAGGCTTTTCAGTGTCGGTACACGATTCGCTGCATTATTATTACTGTAGCTGCAAAATCATCTGTGAGGAAGACAGCACCACTGCTACGATGGTTTCAAGGACACCAGAAGGACAATTAGAGCCGTGAATTTTTTTTTATCCGCTGAAAATCACCACCAAATCAAATGAAATTCCCATTTGTTCATGTGGTACAGATGACCTTGTCTTGGTTTTTATGTGGAGAGAGTGGTGAAGGAGTATTTTGATTCGATTTACTGCCATTATGTCTAGATAAAAGTTTTGGGTTCATATCAGCTAAGTGCCGTTGAGGCCGATGATCCACGCGGTCATATAATCGATCCCAAACTGGAAACTTTAGGCAAGATGGAGAGAAAAAGAAAAGCAATTTCCTGTGTGGCGTGCACATAGTGTACGTACGCTGCGTTAGGTCTAGGTGTGTTACCGTCATGCAAGTTTAGTCTACCAAATAAAACCTGGAGTCCTAAATTAAAGACTCAAAAAAGTATTCCAATAGGGGGCAAACTAGAGCAATAAACTCTATGAATGAATAAATCGTCAACGGTATGCCAAACATCTCATATACGATGATCAGCCCTAACATTAAGAAAAACCTTGGGTCCCATCTACACTGCAAAAATGGTTCAGGAACGGTTTGAGGAACATGATGAAGAGTTCAAGGTGTTGATTCGGCCTCCGAATTCCCCAGATCTCGATCCGATCGAGCATCCTTGGGATGTGCTGGACTTTCAAGTCTGATTCATAGAGGCTCCACCTCGCAACTTACTTAGAGGACTTAGAGGATCTGCTGTTAACGTCTTGGTGCCAGATACCACAGCACACTTTCAGAGGTCCATGCCTCAGTGGACCTGCACAATTCCCAATTAAGCCCATTTCATATATAATCCAAATTAAGTCCGTTTCAGTTCCAGGTTGTAGCATGACAAAATGTTGAGAGTTCAAGGCACTGCAAGAAACTATACTAAAACCATCATTTGAAAAATTTGCAATGGATTGCAACCCATCCTGACCCATTTGGCACTTAACTGTCCTAATTAAACAGTTCAGGCCGAGAGATGTTGATTTTAAGTTCAGAGTGTAGTTTTTGGTGCCTGGTGGCTCCAGGGTATGATCTTCGAGCCAGACCTCCAGTCACTGTATGTGCAGAGTTTCACATTTGTTTATCTTCACTTTCCTTCCACCACCTAAAAAACATGTAAATGTCAATGTAAATCTGTCTGGTGTGTCATTTCACATCGGCGTTTGAAAGGTCGTCTCGTATACGTGTCTCTATTCTTACAAATAGATAGGAGCCTGGTCTTTTATTTAAAATAAAATAAATAAATAACTGTCCGGGAGTGATGCCAAGATGGCCGCCGAGTGGACAGACTTTGCTACAAAGACTCTGTTTCTATTCGCTCAAGCAATACATCGATATGGATACCGGTACGAACCCCACTCTTCTCCACTGCGACCCTACTCAATCCAAGCTAAACTAGCTCAATCCATGCAGCTAGCTAACGCACTTCGTTTCAATCCGACTAGCTGATATTATAAAAAGCCTAGTAGTCCATGTTCACGAACCATTTTTCATTGTCGACGTGGGGAAATTTGATTTGCAGCAGGGTTCGACAACAAACTTATTACACATGACAATCAACAATAAATACAAATAAGTGCGAATATAAATACAATACAAACATGATAATGTGTCTTTATTGATCACATATACATGTGCACAGTGAAATTGTTTTCTTCGCATACCCCAGCATGCCAGGAAGCTATGATACAGCGCCCCCTGGAGAGGAGAGGGTTAAGGGCCTTGTTCAAGGGCCCAACAGTGGCAGCTTGGGAGTGCTGGAGCTTGAACCCCCGCCCTTCCGATCAGTAACCCAGAGCCTTAACCGCCAAGCCACCACTGCCCTGATGGAGCATACACGAGCACACATACCCTAGGAAGTATGTGTGCACTTTTTTTAAGGCTACTATTGAAAACAGAGCCAATTATTATGTTCTGTGACATCCCTTGAATGATTAATACTGCGTAATGTCCATACAGGATTTCACTGAGTTTTTTTGTGTATTGTTGCAGCCAAAAATGCTCGATTGTGCTGTGGCTTTTTTCAAAATTTGTAATGCAACTTGCGTTTCTTTCTCAGTGATGTTTGTTGGTACACGAGACCGTTTCCTCGTTTTTTGCAAAAAGCAACAATCGCTAGTAGCAATACAGGAACGGTGCAGTTTTTGGTGAATATTGCTGAGCTAGAGCAGTGAGCGGGGTTTCATCATTTAGCCGGGCTGAGGTTTGTAAAATGATGTCTACGTAGACAGTATAACTCGGGGCTCGTCAAGCTTATCCGCAAAGGGCGTGTGTGGCTGCAGGCTTTCATACCAGCCAAATAAGAGGCACACTTGGTAGCGGATAGGAGACCAGGATGAACTGCTTAAACCGGTGGGAAAAGGTGTGTGGCTCCTGCCCGGTTAGAATGAAAGCCTGCAGCCGAACACCGGCCCTTTACGGATAAGACTGAAGACCCCTGGTATAACTGAAGGACAGACGTGCTACTTAGCTTGATAAATATTTACCCTGTACCTAAGTCCACTAATCTGGTCTCTCAAAGCTCCTCCAACATCTGCTTGTTATGGCCACGCAATTCCTAGACACACACAAAAGAGGATGCTCAGCATTTTGATTATCCCTCAAACAGTCGACTCAACGTGCTCTTGTTCGTCCTCGGTGCTCACGATCGCTATTGATTGACAGATAGCTGAGCCATCGCTCCCTCACCCCGTCCTCGTCTTTTCACTCTCCGTTAAAACTAGGCCAGATGCAAATCCCTGACAGATGAGTTCATCTATTTATTTTTTTTAGTCTGTCTGACTGATGGCCTGGAAAGTGTTGCTCTGCACGTGTTAGCATGTGAGAGAGTGCTTACATGCATACGAGCTTAACCGCTTCACTCTCTCCCTCTTTTTTTCCCCCGCTCAGATTTGAGGCACAACGCAGTAAACTTCTCTCTTAAATCCCTGCTTTCTCCAGAGGCTCGCCGGCTCTTTTTCTCGATTCGGTCCCGATTTATTCCGCGAAAGAATGCGAAAGTCTCCAGAGAGCAGCTGGACGAAATTCGGTCCTGCCGGGAGAGGCTCTTACGACTGGATGGCGGGATCGTCATCACCACCTCCTGAAGAGAAACACGGGCAGGTAAACCGCACCGATGACCACTATGGAATGACGTGTACGCTGGACAATAGCGCACGCAAATCTAAATCTACAACTTCTCCTTCTTCTTTTAAAATAGGGTTTAAATGATGACGATCGCCGTTTTGTTTTCATCATTATTCCACCCGTATTTTTGTGTTCCCTTCGATCTTTTTGCCTAAATTACAACAACAATAGACGACAACAAATCCCCAAGTAACACGGGAAATGTAGCGAATCAGAACGTCACACAATTACACACAAAAACCGACACGTGTGAGAGCTGTACTTTCCCGTTTATCATTTAAAAAATGAAAAGAAAAGTACAAAGAATTACAAATTGCTCTTCGGTGGTTGAGTGTGGATGAAGTGACCGGCTCACGTGAGATTAGTTTAGCTGTGAGCTACGTTCCCATGTTGATCTTTCAAAAGCTTAAGCCGATGTATGTACTACGGATTACTTTGGTTCTGTCTGAGTTACGTTTAGGTGTATTTTTTGCGAAAGTAAGACGGAAGATTTATTATATTCAGGTTCTTCCGAGTTCTCTGGTTTCCTCCAACCTCCCAAAAACATGCCAGTAGATGGACTCGTTAAGAAAAACTGCCCCTGATGTGAATGAGTGTGTAAGTGTGTGTGTGTGTGTGTGTGTGTGCATGAAACCCTGAGATGGACCGGTGTCCCGTTCAGGGTGTATTCCAGCTTCACAGATCCAGATCATTTTTATTTTTACTGAACTAACATGCCTTTGTTTCATGTGTTATTCCAGACACAAATAAGTGTTAGTTACGTTGATTGATTAATGATTACCTACATGTTCGTGACACAGCAGGTTATATTGCCACTCGGCAGTGTTGGATTGATCTTTTTTAGGTATCGACTGTTGACTGTTTACATAACATGGCAGTTCATTGTTTTGTTTTTAAAGTGAGGTCGTGTAGAATAGGCGAACCCATTTTTCAGGAATTGGACGCACGAGAAAGTCTGCACTGTTTACCTGGAGGGATGGCGTGGTGTGAGACAAGGCACTGTCCACGGTGCTGAACTCACTCTGAGTGCTAGTTAACGCTATGAGGGTTTGTTATTACACGCCGATATAAATGTTAGTCATACAGTCAGGAACCCTTTTACTTGTACTTTTTTTGGTTGTTGTTGAAAATGTAAAATACTATTCGGGCCAGAGACTTTTTTTTTTTTTTTTTTTTTTTTTTAAATTGCCGTAAACATTCCAGTTGACATTATTTATATGTATAGTAACACATAACTAATGGTGCATTATGGTTTCCAGCACTCTAGGTAATTCTGCACAGACCCCACTTTGAAAACCATGGCACTAAACTTCATGCTTTTTCTGGTATAAAGGATTGCTGCCAGCATTAAAAAAAAACAACAACAATTCATGAGAATTTTCACAAGAGGTCATGTTTTAAAAGTTACAACCGTTTAAGGAAGTTTGTCGTCATAGCTTTAACCTATGACCAACATTTGCATAAACTCGCTCAGTTGTATTTTTGGTCTACTGACCAGAAGGCTGTGCCAGAGTATCACTGTAAAACCATTACGTGAGATCCTTAACTCCTAACTGCTCAGATCAGCGTTCGGTTCACTTCCTACCTCATTTCTAAGTCACTCTTTATCTTTACGCGACGTTGTTATGTCGTTCTTCTTGGTCCTGAACATGTTTGTATTGGGGATATATACACATGATTTATCGGCTCCTTTCCCTGTTTTACCTACTTTCCTCTGGGAAAAACAGGCCTGACGGAAGGTCATCTGATGAGATCAGTAACCAGAGGGATTTCAAAGGATTAGAGTCTAATCTAGCTGAAATGCAGCTTTATCTGATTAACATCAGTGCAGACTGAGACATGCCTTGATTGATCTCTGTAGGATTGGAGGCTGGGGAGGAATTATGGGATGAAATATTTGATTTTTATTTTGATTTTCACATGTGCATGTTTCTGCTTTGGAAAATATTAGATTCCTAGTGGACGTTTGATCGGGTTTATTGGAGGTGTAAACTTACTTAACCAACAAAACTGACCAAAATTAAATGCCAACTTCTTACAATACAAGACACCTCTAAATATATATATATATATATATATATATATATATATATATATATATATATATATATATACACTATATTTTTCCCAAGCTTTAATGATATGCTATAGGGTGTCTCTAAAGTCTCCATACATGAGGGAAAATTTTTCATATTTCGTTTATAATATATATATTATATATTAGATAGCCTTTAAGAATGCCTTGGCATAAAAGAAGAACGTACTGAAATCATTCTCACGGCTGGATCGGGAAGCTGTCGCAAGGTTGCGCTGGCGAACAGAGTCCCCTATGTATGGAGACACCCTGTATAAATCGACAGACCTTATGTCTAGACTCCTCCTTTGTTTTGTCCTTTTAGGTGAACCCTCAAAGTTTCATTATAGTACACTTTATAGTATGTTTACCTACTTTGGCAAAGTGCTTAACAAACCTCTATAGAAAGCAAAAGCATGCTCAACTACCCCAGGAACCCCTGAGGAATCCTTTTCTTAAAGAGCTTATCTTATGATGCATGTACTCACATTAATGACAGTTAATAGTCTTTCATCCTTGTCTGCAGGGTTACCACTGGAACGAGCTATTAACCGACCAGGATGCAAAGACTGAGATTGTCTTGTACGTTATCCTCCCATTGGTGTCGCTCTTTATCTTCTGCCTGACAGCCTTCCTGGTCTACCAGAGATGCTCACGCAGCAAGCTCAGTCTGGCCAACATCATTGCGCTGGACCTTCAGGATGCAGACGGCAGCGCTGAGATTTTTGCTTCGCTCACAGCCAATGCCGAGCGTCTGAACAGCACCAGCTCTGACACATCCGAAGGCGTTTTCCTGATGGTCTACCTTCCGCCGCCCTACGAGGAAACCCTGACCAAGATAACCCGTGCAGCAAGTCTCACCAGTGGCAAAGATGTGGAATGCATAAAGATGGAAGATCTCGAGGCCAAACTGTGTCCAGAACTCAAATCCAGCGGGCATTACGTTTAAACCAGAGTCACAAATATGTCATTTAAACAGTGGGACACTCCCAAAACAAACCAGTAGTCTGAACGAGAGGCAATGGTACGTTTATTCAGACTTCTAACCTTCTGAAGAATGAAAAAAAAAAAAAAAACCCAAAACGTAATACTAGACCACATCTGTATTGTCACCATCATATAAAGTTTCTCTTGTGCCCTAACGATAGAGAACGCAGTAACCGCTCACAGAGTGAAAAAAAATCGTAGTGGCTCAAGAATAAGATATAGAGTTGCGTGTTTAATTGATTGAAAAAAAAAACGCATTAAAAAAATAAAAGTTTTTAGTTTTTCAAGATGTTGAAATCTAAGATATGTATTGATAACATTCACATTACATGTAGATTAAATAAAGAGATGTAGGTGGCTTAGTGGTTAACATGTTCACCTCACACCTCCAGGGTCAGGGTTCGATTCCCACCGTGGCCCTGTGTGTGTGGAGTTTGCATGTTCTCCCCGTGCTGCGGGGGTTTCCTCCGGGTACTCCGGTTTCCTCCTCCAGTCCAAAAACATGCATGGTAGGCTGATTGGCGTGTCTAAAGTGTCCGTAGTGTATGAATGTGTATATGATTGTGCCCTGTGATGGATTGGCACCCTGTCCAGGGTGTACCCCGCCTTGTGCCCCATGCTCCCTGGGATAGGCTCCAGGTTCCCCGTGACCCTGAAAAGGATAAGCGGCATAGAAAATGGATGGATGGATTGACGTGGTCCGCAACAATATTCAGATAGGCTGTGGTGGTGCTCGACTGTTATTAAAGAGCCCAGTGCTGTTGATACCAAACTCTGACCCTAACATTTGCATGTTGCAGCGGAAATTGAGATTCATCAAAACAGTTTTTCAGAGTCTGTGCCCACTGTTGCTTTAGAGTCCTGTTCTTGACTGTTCTTGGGTGTGGTCTCCTCCTATTAAAAACCTCTTTCCCAAATGCTTCTAGCACTCGACAAAGGGACTCCTTTAACTGTCAAACAGATTCCCTGCCTACAGATTTATCGTATGAATATAATCCAATTATACAAACATTATTCTAATGTGTTCAAGCCATAGAACTTTTTCTTCCCGGGCAAGTATACAATAAGCCAGCTTGTTTTTTTTTTGTCAGGGATTTCAGAGTCAGGTACATGTGTACAAAAAAACTAAGACTATGGTCATGAAACAACAAAACAAATAAAGACTAGACACACGTGGTCAGAACATGAACATGGACTAAACGATGTTTAATAACGACAGAATCTAGACAGCGAGAGTTACACAGGACGGGACTTGGTTACTAGTGCTCACTAACCACAAATTGGTTGTTGAGATTTGGACTAAATTCTTTCAATTCATCAGTTAAACTGGCTAATTGTTGCACACCTATATTTAACAAAGATTTGTTTTTGTTTTTGTTATTAACCTGTATTTTGTTTGCAATTGTTTGACATCCATGAGAGCAGAGTATTTTTTGTGAGTTTTATTAAACAATAAAGACAATTTTTCACAGCTTTCTTTGCTCATATTTACCAAGGGTGCCAATATTAGTGGAGGGCACTCTATCTATCTATCTATCTACATACACTAATTATTAAAGATCTCATGAACAACCTTTCAAATGTTTTAGTTTAATGATCTTGTGGATTTTTACACCAACCAATGACATTTCAAATGCGCCGTCTTTGCATATCTTTTTTTTTTTTTTGCATTTCTCCATTTCCCTCAGACCATGCTCCAGTGCCGTGCCCAGGCCCTGTTTGCAGAGTGCAACACGACACCCTGCTCTAAGCATTTGCACATTACGCAAACATTTGCATTCACTTTGTACCACAGCATCTCTTGGTGTGCTTTTTGTGTGTATTTGGCCCCAGCATGTGACCGAGGATGATAATGTTGATGCAGCGGACATTTTGGTTATATACTAAAAATCCCATGCCAAAAATATAAGTAACGACAAGAACCTTCATATACACAAACGAAATGCGATTCCAAATTGACGTCCACGTCCGAACATGATCCAAAATGATTAGTTCATGATCAAACCAAAGGGATTAAGTTTCATGTATGTGAAAACATAAAATGAATTTTGTTATGTGTGGCAGGCTGGGAAAAGCTCTCGGGTGCCACTGGGGCTGATTGTGAAATAAATAAATTAATTAATTAATAAAAAAATAATTCCATCCATCCCTTACTGAACACCTTTGGGATGAACTGGAACACCGACTGCACCCCAGGCCTCCTCACCGAACATCAGTACCTGACCTCAGTAATGCTCTCGTAGCTGAATGAACACAAATCCCCATTGCCACGCCCCAAAATCTAATGGGAAGCCTTCCCAGAAGAGTGGAGCTTATTATAACAGCAAATTGGGAATAACCTCAAAAAATCTTTGAACTGGTTCATTCTCTTCTCCTGTCCACTAACTTCTGGTGCACTATGGCTACACACTAGTGGTGGTTGAGGAGATCACCCCCCCCCCCCCCAAATGGGGTCATTATCATGCTGGAATACTGCCCTGCGGCCCAGTCTCCGAAGGGAGGGGATCATGCTCTGCTTCAGTATGTCACAGTACATGTTGGAATTCATGGTTCCTTCAATGAACTGTAGCTCCCCAGTGCCGGCAGCACTCATGCAGCCCCAGACCATGACACTCCCACCACCATGCTTGACTGTAGGCAAGACACACTTGTCTTTGTACTCCTCACCTGGTTGCCTCCACACACGCTTGACACCATCTGAAAAAAATAAGTTTATCTTGGTCTCATCAGACCACAGGACATGGTTCCAATAATCCATGTCCTTAGTCTGCTTGTCTTCGGCAAACTGTTTGCGGGCTTTCTTGTGCATCATCTTTAGAAGAGGCTTCCTTCTGGGACGACAGCCATGCAGACCAATTTGATGCAGTGTGCGGTGTATGGTCTGAGCACTGACAGGCTGACCCCCCACCCCTTCAACCTCTGCAGCAGTGCTGGCAGCACTCATACGTCTATTTCCCAAACACAACCTCTGGATATGACGCTGAGCACGTGCACTCAACTTCTTTGGTGGACCATGGCGAGGCCTGTTCTGAGTGGAACCTGTCCTGTTAAACCGCTGTAAGGTCTTAGCCACCATGCTGCAGCTCAGTGTCAGGGTCTTGGCAATCTTCTTATAGCCTAGGCCATCTTTATGTAGAGCAACAATTCTTTTTTTCAGATCCTCAGAGAGTTCTTTACCATGAGGTGCCATATTGAACTTCCAGTGACCAGTATGAGGGAGTGTGAGAGCGATGACACCAAATTTAACACACCTGCTCCTCATTCACACCTGAGACCTTGTAACACTAACAAGTCACATGACACCGGGGAGGGAAAATGGCTAATTGGGCCCAATTTGGACATTTTCACTAGGGGTGTACTCACTTTTGTTGCCAGCGGTTTAGACATTAATGGCTGTGTGTTGAGTTATTTTGAGGGGACAGTAAATTTACACTGTTACACAAGCTGTACACTCACTACTTTACATTGTAGCAAAGTGTCATTTCTTCAGTGTTGTCACATGAAAAGATATAATCAAATATTTACAAAAATGTGAGGGGTGTACTCACTTTTGTCAGATACTGTAAATGTAATTGTAAAAACTCGAATGCATTTAATTGTGACTAGGCCAAAAATTAGTAGCTAATGTAACAAGTTCATCACTGTAGCATGTTGGGTTTGAGCCTTCATCAACAACGACAAAATTCATCTGTTTTAATTCCGAAAGCGAAAACGACTCCTTTCTTTTTGATTCGTGATTTAAAAAACATTCAAAGAGATTCAAAGAAGAACCCTTTGAGTGCGGAATTAAGTCATAGAGAATGACATTCAAAATCACAGGAATCGCTTTGTTTTTCTTTCCTTCCCTGTTTTTTTGGAGGGTGAGTCTGCTTGTGCAAAGTAGCATGAGATCATCATTGTACATCTTTTTGCATTTCACGTGACATGGGAGCCTTTGTTAAGCCCAGTGGCTTGGGACACAATAAATAGCAGGCAGCACAAACCACCTGCCAGGTTTTACACACACACACACACACACACACACACCTACACAGGCTGCAACATGGGGATCCGTATCGAATTGGAGATTTTGGCAGTTCTGCTGTTACTGACCCCCATTGCGAGTGATGGTTCTCTGATGTCCAAGTGCGAGCTGGTGAATCAACTAATGTCGATTATACCTGCAGATGTGACGGACCGTGAAAACCTAGTGGCAAAGAGTGAGTTCAAGACCAATGTGTATATATATGTATATATATATACACACACACATATACACACACTACTATTATAACTACTACTGAAAAGCTTACGATATACAATTAAAGAGATACCAGTACAAACTTTAGCTTTTGTTTATTTTAATTGAGGAAAAGGGAAATGTACAGCTTATTGTAAAATCTTTTTTTATTATTATTGAAAGCAAAAAAACCTAACACACTAAAAGGTCTTCTTGAGTTACTTCTCACTGCTTTGTCGTCTTCATTCTGACCTACAAGTATGCAAACTATCGCACTTGGCTGTAAAATAAAATGAACAAAAAATAAAAAATATTTTTAGAAAAAGATTTCATATGTTTTTGTTTGTTGGCAAACCTAGAATTTGCTTCTCTGGTTCTCTAATGGTTAATAATCCTGTGGGAATAAATGCTAATGTGCCATTAACAAGAACAAAAAAAAAAGAGCTAGGAAATTAAACCAAGAGAAAGAAAAAAGAAAAAAAAGAAAAATTTCATGGCTTTTGAGATTTATTTTTTTTTAATAAGTACTAAAAAATTAGCAAGGAAAATGTATGTTACTTCTCTGGTAAATCTGCTTGAGTACTATGACAGGTAATCACTAAAACTTGAGCGAAAAATCTTTCCAAAATAGTACTCAAGTACACTAACAAAGAACAATTACTCACGTATATTCCACCCCTGACAATAATAAAGCAAAAAAGTGCTGCAGATCATTTAAACTTGGGAGCCGCTTCACATTAATACACCTAAAACAGCTTCCTAACATCTGCTCTACCACCTGAAGAAAGCATTAAATTCCTTAAATAACTTCTGCTCAACCTTTATTGGCTTGTTAACCTTTTATTCATTTCTAAATTAAAAACCCAAAATTTCAACCACCTTTTTTTTTTTTTTTTTTGCTTGGCCCATTTCTTTGTCCTGGCCCAGAGTGTAGTTATTGGCTTTTCCCCCCAAGGTAATAAAGGCACAAGGTCTTGAACAGTATGGAACACAGCGTTTTACGGTGAGATGAGAGATGTCTTGAAAAACACCCCATAGACCTTAATATTTTCCCTTTTCTTTCTGTTGAACAGTCGTGTGCCATGCCGAGGAGACTTCTGGTTTTGACACCAGCACCGTCAACCAAGTCAATCCACTGGATCTCGTTGGAAGGCGCAAGACCAGAGCTGCCCCCATTTCTACCCGTCCCCCTAAAACCACTAACCCCCCTCCTAAATCTGCCACCAGCCCACCTCCTAAATCCTCCACTAGCCCACCTCCTAAATCCGCCACTAACCCCCCTCCGAAATCCTCCACTAGCCCACCTCCTATATCCGCCACCAACCCACCTCCTATATCCGCCACCAACCCACCTCCTAAATCTGCCACTAGCCCACCTCCGAAATCTGCCACTAGCCCACCTCCGAAATCTGCCACTAGCCCACCTCCTATATCCGCCACCAACCCACCTCCTAAATCCGCCACCAACCGCCCTCCTAAACTCACCACTAGCCCCCCTCCTAAATCCGCCACTAACCCCCCGCCTAACACCACACAGATGCCTAAAGCCCAACCCAGAACTCCATTGCCAAAGCTTCCTAGTACAACTCATGAGCCCATGTTCAACGAGACCGAGAATCCAATCGCCCCCCCACCCAACTCTTTGAATACTGAGAATGAAATGAATGATGCGTACCCACCACTTCCTCCCGATTTCAATTCCACATACATGAATCACAGTCAAAAAAGAGGCGTCAATGGACTGTGGACCCTATACGGAGTGTTCCAGTTGGCTGATCGTGTCGCCTGCACCTCGTCCAAAGACCTCTCCGTGAACATCTGCAACATGGACTGCAGTAGTGAGTACTAATCAAAAAACATATACCGTTTCATATATAAACCCAATGGTTTTTTTTGTTTTTTTTTCCACTACACCCTAAGTTGAGTCATTTCTGCCAATAAAACCCAACACATTTACAGTGAGCGGTGGCTAATTCTCGATTTAATCTCTTTTTAAAGAGCTGACCGATGATGACCTGACTGATGACATCAACTGTGTCTTGACCATCATTAACAGCAAGTGAGTAATCGGTGGTCAAAAACACTAGCGGTTACATTTTAGCATAACTACTCACCTACAATTACCGTCACGTCTTTATATTCTTTGTGCGTTTACTTTTCTATATCTCATGTATAGTTAATAATAAGGTTTTTTTTCCTCCCCTAAGGCCCACCAGGAAGGGAATTCCTGGCAGACAGGAAGAGGCTAACAAGCTCATCAGGATCATGTAAGTAGAGAAAATAAAAATCACGTGTCAAGCACTACAGGTACTGTTAAGTATATACGCCAGGGTATTTCGTAGTAAAATCGGGTCTTGGTTACTATAGAAACAACGAAAAGCCTGGCTATTTTTTAAATTGTGAAAGATTACTCACCACCTTCTGACCAGTCAGATTTGACAAGTCAACAGTGCTGTGGTAGAACACCTCGTATTTATCTGACTTTCAGATTTGAACTGATTTTACAGCCCAGACAGCGTTATCTAATAATGTCTAATTCTATAATGTGATACAGCAAAACTGCAAAGGCAGAGCGATTTCAGGTTTCTTGTTATTACAGTGTACTGTCGTACTGCTAGCTCGATGATGAGACACTGACCGGGCATTATTTATTATTTTCCCTGTTGCAGGAAAGACATTCTCATGAACACTTGTGCCAACCAGGACTACTCTCAGTACCTCGCTAACTGTATTGCTCCATAATCGCAACACGCTACACCTGATCAGACCCTCAGCTGTCTTCTTTGCCAGAGATGGGGCTATTCTGGGCTTCTCTTATCTTCTCTGAACGAATCTAAATCCTTCTGCAAATTGTATGACTGTAGTAAGGCTTTTAAATGACTGTATGTTGGTCTGGCTTGCTCGAGTTACTTGTTGGAGAATTGTTCAGGTGCAATATTATCAAGTCAAGCCTTTTACTGTGAGCACTGATGTAAGAATGTCGATGGTAGGGAGGTAGACTTACTCAGAAATCAAATACTATTTTTATTTTCAAACAGCTGATTGTTTTAATGCATGCTTTGAAAAGGAAAAAAAAAGAGAAAGGTTTAATAATCCTGCTATGATAGCAGAGATGAATATATTTAGATTAGTAGGTTTAATATATTTTATTATATCATTTCATTTCACTGGGAAAAGGATGTCTTTCACATTGCCTAAACAGGATAATAAATTTTGCTGAGTAGATATCCAAGTAAATGTTCCTCTTGCCTTGTATTTCATTCTCAGACTGTTTAATTTAACAATTTACCACAGCAGAACTTATTAGCATGATACAACAGCCGATTAAGTTTAATAACATCGGACAGTTCAGTGAGCACCATTCGGAGGACTGGTATACACGCCATTCATCCTAACAAATCTGACCCAAACACCAATCTATATAGTCTTAACTAGACTTTTCAAACGAGCTAACCATTTAAAAACCAGGTTTCTGAGTGCAGGGGCACTTGAAGTGTTTGGAAATATCGGCACACTTTAAGGTTTCCAATCACGTTAATGGAGAACAACATTGTGAGTTTTATTTGGAGTAATAAAGAATTTAAAATAAATAAATAAATAAAAAGATGTTTTCTAGTGAGGTCAGTATCAAAGAATAGAAAAAAAAAAAACATTGTGGATTTTAAGTTTTACTTAAATTATAGAAGCTCAGTACAGGGACTGTTTGATACCGATGAGTAAAAAGGCTTCAGAAACACTTTTTTGGTGTGAATTGGTTCCATTTCTATAACTGAATTTTCTTTTTGTTTCTGTTTCCTCCATGGTCATTGTTCTTGTCTCCAGCACTTTAGAATACAAAGTTATGTCCATTAAAATGACTAAACTGAGAGAAAATAGGTCATATTGAAATACTTGAGTCGTTTATATATATTATATATTTATATATATGGGTCACGCCATGAAAACTTCAACCAAACTCTGACATGGGGGTAAAATTCCAATGAAAATAACAATGGATTTATCAATAAAAGTGTGTATATATATATATATATATAGGAAAACATTTGACAAGTCAATAAAAAACATTAACAAAAGTTTTAAAATAATCAAGAGTTTGGCCCAATCTCAAGATCTGTTAATTTGAATATTTCAATATAACTCTTTAGTCTATTTCCGACTCAGTCAAAAGGAAGGTTTCAGAAGTCCAGAAGTTTTTCTTTGGTGTAGTGTGCATCTTTAGGAAGTTAAAGGTAAGACCATATCAGATATTTTAGGTTTTTATGATAATGAATTTGTAATATTTACTACACGATACGATACACGTGTAACATAGTGTAACTTACCCGGACACGAACATCACAGCTTGTCAAAATGCTTGCGATCCGCCATGTCGGATGATTATATTAGGAGTTGCACAAGTACTCTCGGGTGATACACATCACGCCTGAATGTGGGGTCCGGTGGGAAACTCGAAGCTTGGGAATAAGACTGTTTAAAGCGTGACGTTCCCGAAACAGGACACGATAAAACTTAAAAGATCTCGCTGACCCTGAACATTACTTTATTAGGTAAGGTACCACAATATTGGTATTAGGTATTGCTACCACAATAACTGCTATGTCCATATTTGGTATAAGCTAATCTGCTCAAGACTAAGTCATAGCATGTTGTGTTCACATTTATACCATTTTTAAATTATATTGTTTATTCTTTGGCACCTATCTTTTGCACTACTGGTTATATCGGACACTTCATAACTAAAACTGTGTACTAGTCGGCACTACACTGTCACTCACTGTGCCTATTGTCCTGTTTTAGTAGTACTGTACTGTCCTGTGCTTCTAGCACACGGCTGCACGTGCACTTTATGTAGATCTTATTTAGTTCTGTGTCGTTCAGTCATGTGGTTAGTGTGTTGTTTTATGTAGCACCGTGGACCTGGAGGAACGCTGTTTCGTTTCGTTTAACGGTGTACTGCACCAGCTGTATATGGCTGAAATGACAATAAAACCACTTGAACTTGTACGGGATGTCACAATTTCTGACACTAATTAACGGGGAGAGTTCAGACAGACATTATGATTTTATAATAGTTAGGAAGAGTCTATCTCAAGGTGTACCCAACACCTTACGTTAATCATGATATTTAAGAATATTCACTGCAGTGTTACATTTGATTTTATTTCCAACGATGTACATAGGCTACATTTTGAATGGCTGCGGTTTTCATGGTGTGACCCAACGATGAGTCGTACAAATAGTATAAACTTTAAAACCAGGGAGCACTGCTCAGGTTTGTTAAAAATTACAATTAAAACAACAAAAAACGCATTCTTCTTTCCTTGAATAGTACAATTAATTTACCAAGTCGGCTGTGGTGAAGTGACCCAACCGAAACTATTACTAACATGATATGTTAGCTAGCTAACTGGTTAACTTAAGTGAAATGTTTAGCTAGGTCATGCTAATTCATTAACTTCACAGGTTATCGTTAACTTTATCTGGATGTAAGAGAAACATCTTATAATGCGATCATACAAAACTTTAATAGGCCTGCTTATACTGAAAAATAAGATAATGCTGAGAGCTAATCAGTCAGCTAGCTAACTTAATGGCTTACCTCAGAAAGCTTCAGTCGCCTAGCAATACACAAAGGTTTTAACACGGGTTTAATAGGCAGTTCATAATAATCAAGGCGAAAGTATTCAAGTAAAAAGGTGATAAGAGACAAAGATGCTCAGGATCCACTCCGTTACCTCAGGATCCACTTTCTCTTATTCTGGCGCATTGTTAAGCGTAGGTTACATTTTGATTGGCTCAAATATGTATCTGAAGCTGTTACTGTTTGTCTTCATGAGCACTGTTCTGTTTTGGCGCCATCTTGTGCTGGCGTAAGAGCAGTGTTTCCCCAGTCCTGGAACAATATTGTGATTGTGTGTGAACTCACAACCCTTTCTTCTTGTTGTCGTTATTAGCCTGTTTAACTGGTCTCTTAAATTAAAGGAGTTTAATGCAAACCTTAACACCTGGAAAAACAAGTAGCTATAAATAAAGTCAACTTTGACCTAATGTGTTCATGGTGGTGGAAAGTTCAAGAGTAAAAAGCACCAATAAATAGCAAGAATATTATTATTATCATACACACTTGAATAATGAGCCTAATTTTTAAATGAAATAAATCTGTGCCATTTTTTTGTGCCCAGGGAGCACAAAAGTTCTCTTGGCATTTGGAATAATTTTACACACCAGCCTCCAGCTGTCAGGTTTGGTCTGTAGGATACGGATCATATCGGTCTCACCGGCCAGATTTAAACCCTAGGCATACCAAAACTTGTCTACAGTACCCCATTTTATTGTGACTGGGATGAGGCCATGATCTGATCACTACATTGCACTGTGCTATGGAGCTGACTGATATAACACTTCTAGGCTTTTTAAAAGGAGTTATCTGTAAAGTTCATACCTGTTTTGTGTTTTTAAACATGTAGAAATCATCATTTCAAAGAGATCATCGAAAATCTGATTTGAATATTGCCAAACAGTGGATCCTCACCGTCTCCTTCACTTTAAGCTTAAGGAGGAGCTCCGTCTGGAGCTACAACAGAGCTGCTTATCTTAAAAGAGAACTTACATGGTAGCTGTAACTTCAACAGGAGTGAGATTGGCAAGGGAAAGAGAAAGGCATAATATATATATTTCTTTTATTCCAACTGCAATTTACCTGGGCAGCATCAGGTGGCCCTGAAACATAAGAAACTACACCTGATCTTACTACTTTAAGGAAGCTGGCGCTGACTGCACGAGTACATACAGGAAAACGGAAGCAGTTCCAGTACTTTCTGTAAGTAATTCAAATACATTAAAAAAAATAATGAAGAAACTTATAGGAATAAAGGAATAAAATTAGGCAAATACTGTATCAAATAGAAATGAAACTTCCATGACAAAGCACACTCCTGATATAATATCTATAACATTAGAGTTTTATAATACACAATGGAGAGGCAGAACTAAAAAAACGGAACAAAGGAAATTTTTTTTTTTTTTTTAAAAAACAACAACATTGTGATACTTCAAACGTGCAGCTGCCAAATCATTTCAGTGCAGTTCAATGCAATTGCAGCAAAGCTCAAAGTGTATCGTTCTCTTTCTGTGGTTTGCCCTCAAATCCATCAGGGGGAGACAGAGGGCTGAATCGGAGCAGGGGAAGGTCACGGGCTCCACCAGCCAGGTGGAGGGGTGGTGGAGGAGGCAGGGATCTGGAGGTACTTCCACCATTACCACTTCCTGAGTTAGGATTGTTGTTGACGTCGTTGTCCGTGAAGCTGCTGCTGCTGCTGTGCTGGCAGCGAGGTAGGAATGTCCCATGGTGGTAACGACGATACATCACACCCAACGCCGCCATCAGCAGTGCGATAAAGAAGCAGAGCAGGAAACACACGGTATAAAGGAGCGTGGGGGCCAAAAGCTTGCTGCAGTCTAGACACAGAGAAAGAGACTTGTATTACATAAATATATTTTTAATTATAATTTAGAATTTCTGAACAAATCAAGTGGACACGTGAATATGGTATAGATTTTAAAATAATTTAAAGATGAATTAAAGATTAAAGATAAAGGTTATAGATACACAATAGAGATGCAAAATGTGTACCACGGACCATACCACCCCAAGGACGAGCAATGGTTTGGCACCTTTATTTCTGAGAGTGCATCATATTGTAAATGGAATCACTGAATCTGCACATGCTCTAAAATAAATAGTCTCACAAAAGGTGCTTTGATGTAACACTCACCCCCGGGAAAACGTGGAGGTTCCGTTGCAAGTATGAAGTTTTGGGCTGGAAGAGACTTCACTGTGTAGGAAAACAGAACGTCTAAATAAAGGTTGAATATGAACGTCTGAATTTGTGAACACCAACACAAACACCAGAAACTAGTCTAAAACATTCGGCCATCTTTGTCTCAGTCTTTGCCTTTGAATGGGAAACAAGTTCACTGTAGTGCGCACGTATTTCTGATTTGTCCGATCTGCAATACTTTATCATCTCGTCCATTATCCACTCCTTAATCCCACTTTCCATCCCATCGTCCAAACTTTGCAATGTATCTTGCCAACAGAAATGGTTCTATACATTGGAAATACACTCTCTGGACTTACACTTTCCCTTTGTTTGCCAATTCCTATATTTGTAGAAATTGATCAGATTATTTATTTATTTATTTTTACATCCAATTATTTGCTTTGTTTATTTATATATAATTTACATTTTAAAGGTTTAATGAAATGAGTACTTCTAAAATACATGGAGTCTGGTTCAAGTCTTTTACAACGACTAGCATTAAATAAATAAATAATTCAATAATAATAAAAAATAAATAAATAAATAAATAAATAAATAAATCACCTCAAGGTCATTCAGATCGAATTTAAAGTCAAACGTAATCGTTTTTCTTACTTCACTTCTGTTCATCGCGTTAGGTCTTATTATAATTCTCATAATTTCTATAAATTATCATAGATTCATAGAAACGAGCATTATGGTGCTTTAGCTTACTTTAGTAGCACACAATTCCCCCAAAAGAAAAATTTCTAAAATGATAAAAATGAAGAAAATGCTCGTTTGGAGCAAGAATTTTCCCATTCATGGAAACACACAACAAAACGTGTTTGAGTATTTTCCCTGTTCTTTTAAAAAAATAAGCACTGGATTGACCAAGTTACTAATAAAGACGTACAGTACCTTTCATTCCATGAGTGCGCTTAGTGCCATTTGTTCTGTTCTCCGCAAGATCCCCAACATGTTCTTCAGAAGCAGCCGGCAAAGTCGAGGCACCATCGATCTTCAGCATCTCCATGGAAACTGCACCAACATCTTCAACCAATGGAGCTGATGGCTCGGCCATCTTGGCCTCAGCTGGCTCGTCAGGAGTTTGAGTGGATACTTGGCTGGAGTGTGTCAGCTCATTTTTCTTCACGGCAGCTGTCGTGGTAGACTGTTTTCTTTTCAGTGCTCTCTTTTTGGTGGACTGTGTCCGTGTGGTAACAGTGGATGTAGAGGTGGAGTGTGTGGTGTAAGTGAGAGCCAGTGTGTGTGGTCCATCATCAAACATCGGGGTGTACTTCTCGACACTTATCCAGCTTGGTATTTCTGTTGGCACTGAAACCAACTCATCAATTTCCTCATCGTCAACGTCAACCTGTGGTAAAGCACCAGGAAAGGGTACTTCTTGGTTCTTGGCTCCACCTCTGATCTTCCGGATCTCTCTGAAGGATCCTGTAGTGACTGTAGGAATCTCATTCAGCTGAGGGTTGATGCTGTGGCTGACTCCCGTATGCTCAACATGAGCATCTTCACCATTTTCCTCCAGTTCATTTGAGAAGCTTGTCTTTATAGGGAACTTTGTCACTGCATCGTTGGCTTCCATTTCTTCCATTTCGACTTCTTGGTCCTCTGAAATGTCCTCATTTAGACCTAAGTAAGTAACGTAAGGTCTAAGTAAGTGTCATGACATTAGATTTGGATTAGATTCAACCGCCAGCAGTTCCTTTAGTCTTCAATTAGCCTTAACAAAAACTCCTTGCCTACTGTATCTACCCCCAGTCTGAAATGAACAAACATGACAGTACCACCGTAAGGACTTACACGAGTGTCAAAGCAATATCCACAAATCAATCCCTTCTCAAAATGGCAAGGTTTATGTAAGTAAAATAGTCATGATAATCACCTGTTTCTTATAAAAATAAAAAATTAATACACCATGTCTGGGCCACGGTATTAATTGGGACAATTCTGAGGCTAATTTCCTTCTCATGACTTTTACGTTTTTTTTTTTTTTTTTTTTTATGTTTAGGCTGATTATCTTCCCAGATTATCTAATCTTAACCCCTCAGACCTGCTCACAGTCCAATCGTGGCCAGCCCCATGCATAAATGACCACTAACTTAAGTGTGTCGAGCTCAACTGATGTCCTCGGTGTTTTCTTATAGTGTAAAACTGCATCGTTCCTCGTATATATACTGGCCTAGCCAGTCTCCAGACCTTAATCCCATAGAAAATCTGTGGAGGGAGCTGAAGGTTCGAGTTGCCAAACATCAGCCTTGAAACCTTAATGACTTGGAGAAGATCTGCAAAGAGGAGTGGGACAAAATCCCTCCTGAGATGTGTGCAAACCTGGTGGCCAACTACAAGAAACATCTGACCTCTGTGATTGCCAACAAGGGTTTTGCCATCAAGTACTAAGTCATGTTTTGCAGAGGGGTCAAATACTTATTTCCCTCATTAAAATGCAAATCAATTTATAACATTTTTGACATGCGTTTTTCTGGATTTTCTTGTTGTTATTCTGTCTCTCACTGTTCAAATAAATCTACCATTAAAATTATAGACTGATCATTTCTTTGTCAGTGGACAAACGTACAAAATCAGCAGGGGATCAAATACTTTTTTCCCTCACTGTATATGAGGTGGATCTTCTGTTTAGTATAATTTACCTAAAAAAAAATATTTTAAAAAATGCATGTACTGCAGCTTTAAAACTTTCCTCTAAAAGCTAATGATGGTCCGGTCATGTTTCTTTATGAGGGGAGACATTTTGCAAGATCACAGAGTTGGGATCATTGGTCGACATCTGATTCATCAGTATAAAATCATGTCCGTTTTATTCTGGGCAAATCTTTGGGTCGTGTGAGATTTTGATGACTTAAGACTGATCCAGAATGGTGAAAAAATAAAAATAAATAAAAAAAATAAAATTATCTGTGAAATATTCTACCATGGCCCAGGTATAAAGGGTCACTTCCTAAAATGCACCTCACTGTCCAAAAATCCAACAGCATGAAAATTATAAGAAACAATAACCCAAGACCTCATCCTTACCTGGAGTTTCCGGCAGGCCGAAGGCCTGGTACGCCCCGTAAAACCCTCGGTGTGGTGGGTTCAGGTTTGGGCGGATGAGCTGCACCACATGCACCGTGTTTGAGACGGACGTGTACACACTGCTCCTCCAGCAGCGCTCCAGGATGCGTCTCTCACCGGCTGACACTGGAGACTCATCCAGGTGGATCTGATCGGTCTTCAGATGGCACATGTGCTCTGGCGTCAGGTCCTCTAGGTAGACCTGCACACGTTTCCCAGGCTGCACTTGGATTGTCCAGTTGCACCAGAGCGCGGGGTTCGAACACAGGTAGTCGGGTGAGAAGAATTCGCCCCTGTCGCCGTGGAGGATCTGGTGGCAGCTTCGCAAGGCGTAGAAGGCATTTTGCTGGCGAGATCCTTTCACATGGATGTCAGGGGAACATAGAGGAGATATATACACAATAGGAATATACAAGAGATACACTGGTACCACTTTTACATACACTTCCAATCTTTTTCTTTTTTTAAACAGACTAGGTTGGTGGTTATCTCTGTATGTAGATACAGTCAAGTGCAGATGTTTGTATACCCTTGAAGAGCACAAAATAAAAAAACTCATTCAATTTATAATCAAGATATTTAGTGTTCTACGTTTTGACAGACGTTCCATCGTTATCTGAAGTAAGAATCATGGGTAAAAGGGTCACAAAAAGTCTATATGATACTAGTTCAAAAAGTTTGCAGCTCCCTTCATGAATATGATGTACATTCTCTTTAATAGCAGTGTTTTTCAATGGTTGCCCATCGCTTGCCTTTTTAAATGGCTCAAATCTCTCATATACCAGCTGTGGATTCGGTCAGTTGTAATGTCCTTTAACTATTAGCACATAAATAGCAAAACAGTGGTATAAGCATTCTTGTCCATTTTAAATGACTATTCCCTTAAACTGGTCAAAATGTTCCATTTCAAAACAAAGACTTCTAGCACTAATAATAAGAACCCTAAGAAACCATTAATTGGGTCAGTGGTAAGAAATTAATAAATGAGTTAGGATTTTGAATTTTGCCTGATTTTTTGTTTGTTTGTTTTAAACTTTCAGTTTCAAAATAAAACCAAAACCAGGATCTGTCTGTTAAAGCTTACCTTCAGCTTACGTTAACAAAATATGGCTCAACCACAATGCATAAAGTAAAAACATATAACAGTGTCAGAATAGTGTGAAGTTTAAAGCTTATAAAGTCATTTTTTTTTTACCTGCAGACATGGGAGCATCATGTTCGTTTATCTAATAAATCAAAATAGAAAGTCATGAGAAGTGAATTCAAGTAAATCCATGTATTAATCCCACTACAATAAACTCCAACTAGAAGAATTTACCATTTGGCATTTGGCCACGGCCTCGACGTGGATCAATAACAGGGCGCAAAGTTTGCACAACAGATAGCGTCGATGCATCTCGAACTTATCTTTATGATATTAACTGTACTGATAGCAAGGCAGATACAATGTGCACGTGAATGTCAGATTACTTTCGCGCAAAGCCCGCTCGCTTGAACTCACCTGCCATATATCGGTAATTAGTGTACTGCGCATGCGCAAATCCTGCGCTGCTACCAGCAGGGGGCGCCGCCAGAGAACACTACAGTGATCATTTGTCGAGGATTTTGCAACCAGTTTTCTAACAGTGCATTTCTTATTATTCGTTGCTTTTGTGTGGGTTTTAACCGAACCCTAACCCTATATCCTTTCATTCGTATTCTAGCATCTGATTGGTCAGAAGGTGTTTATTAATTGTCTATACCTGCAGCTCTTACTGTAATTCACGTCACAGGTTTACAATATTAATGCGTCGCTTTTCATACCTTATCGTTTCCGTAGTAACGACTCATACAGGGACTAATAAAATGTAACAAATGTTATGTTTATAATCTAAGTTATAGAATGGAAACATTTATTCATCGTTGACGGAAGGAGTCTCCAGTGTCAGAGTCGGCGTTTTATTCCTTTAAAAAAAAAAAAAAGGGTACTGGTGGATCCTTGGAAAGTTCTAGCCTAGAGAACCTTTCAGAAGTTTTGCACTAGCCGAGTGAAGAAATTATTGTATTAGACTTCACATGTTGAAAGGACTGAAGAAAATCTGGATTTATTACAAAGCGTTTTATATGATTAAAATTCGTTTCCATGTGTTTAAGACACGCATGGTGTACATGATTTTGCTTTTCTGTAATGTTTATAGTGGGATGATATGGGAGGAGTTAAGTGAATTAAACTTTTCCACCTCCTTTTACACAGTGGCAGTAGGGGGGCTTTTGCACACTGGTACACACTTTTGGGAAAAGCAGTGCTGCGTCCCAATTCGCCGACTATCCGTCCTAAATAGTATCGGAGATTAGAGTTAGCGTGTCCCGAGTGGTAGGCTGTTGAAATGAGTATCCCGGATGGTCTACTATTCCTGGTAGATTTTCAAAGTGTGGATCCGTGGACACTTTTCCAGCTAATATTACCCACAACGCCTTGCACGACGGAGGAAGAGTTTGCTTCCCCGAATTCAACCTGTAAATACCTACCCGCGTTTTTGGAAGTTGGGAGGAAACCGGAGAACCCGGAGGAAATCCAAACCCTGTCGTTGATATTTTTTTTTTTCCTTCTTCCTATAATCAAATATTTAATCTTTTTCCTTATTAAATATTCACATGGTAGAAATATCCCTCTTACTTATATTCCCCAAGTGACTATTTAAATTTTTTTTTTTTTAAAGCTATATTAACACACTGACAAGCACCTGTATGCCATGGAATGTTTAATCTTTTCGAGTGCGAAACCAAAAACAACATAAAGGCACCAAAGCAACAATCAAACAAGCATGTGCAGAGACAAACACAAGCCTCCGTTACGGCTGAAAACGACGATCGAGTGACGAACACAAAAACAACACAACACACTTACACTTCCCAAAGCAACACTTATTTCATAATAAGAAATATTTGTCGAATTTTCCCATATTCAAGATATCTTCACTTGCTTAGACAGAATTTGTTTAGTTATTTTTTTGTTGTTGTTTTTTTGCTGTGAAGGTTTACTGAAAAAAAGAAAAAAACAACAACCGAGACACGAAGTTACTATAATTTACTACAGCAGTGCAGACTAGACAGACTTTTTATCTTTTAATGAAAAAAAGAAACGGATATAATGTAATCCTGCTGAAATGCAGTTTGTTTAAAACTTGGAGAGACAAACAGAATCTCACTGTCTCTCTCTCGCACATACACCTGAACGCAAGTCATAAAAAAAATACATAAATACCCTGTTCAAAATGCCTGAATGTCTGTTAAATAATAACGTCTTTTTTTTTTCTTTTTTTTTTAAAAAAAGGGTAAAACCATTGCTTTATTCACGTCATCCACACACACACACACACACACACACACACACACAATCAGAACTAGCAATATATAAATTATTATTAAACAGAATCCACAGGTTGTTCCATACTGCAGGTATTAATACACAATTTTAGGACAGTAAGATTATGGCTTTTGGTCCCTACAGAGTGCACTTAGGCTTAGGTTGACCTAAATCCAGGTCTAGTTTAAGGCCAATCTGAATTAGTTTAGATTATCATGCACACTTACAGTACAATTCACATACATTACAAAATCACATACTTGTAAACGTTCGAACGTGCAAAGTATCTTGAGCGTTTCCACAGACTCATGAGGTAATCTCTGGGTCCAAAGTCCCATTCAAGTCAACCAAAACAGATTATAATGTACTGTCTGATGATCGTTACTAACAAACGTTCGCTGACATCATATAGCCCTTATGCTTGCTACACTGACTTGCAAATGCACCAAGCCATTATTTTAATGGAACATCCATCATTTTTATATATATATATATATATTTATATTTTAAAATCCTGTCGTGTCAGTACATCATGAAAATAAAATGTAAAAAAAAATAAATAAATTAAAAAAAAAAAATCCCCGTTTCTGTTAAGCTAAACCAAATCAAAGGAATGTTGTTTTCTGTAGTTTTTCCACTTGAGCGACGACGCTAACGCAGCAACCAATCAGACAAAACCCAGCATCACATCTGTAAATCTCTATCAACCCACATTCATGGCCTACAGATCGCCGATGTGATTCGGATCACAGTGTGACTTCCTGTTGTCTCTTAATATGATAAAAACTTCACAGTGTAACTGTGCACTCTAATGTTACGGAGGCGGCCATCTTGGACAAACAGAATCGTTTTTTTGTTTTTTTTTCCTTAGCGCAATTTTCCCACTGGACCTAACCGCAGAACTGTTCCGCTGTAACGAGTTTAACTATTGCAGGAATGCCCGAGACTTATTTAATAACTCCTTTTATTGAATACTTTAATTCTTGAAATGATATTAGCGAATTGCCAGGCCAGTTTGCCATTTCGCTACCATGGTGACGACTCTCTCGAGGTTTTAGCTAGCTAGCTAGTTATGTTTACATGAATGGACTCAAATGACGCTCTTTGGTTTGTAACACTTTAACATGACTAGCAGATAGTTTTTAAATTGTCAACATATTCTGGGCTTGTACTTCTGAAAACACTTGTGAGATAGATACGATAGATTTCTGTCGCTTGCCGGCTACGCTAGGCGTGTCGCTTGAGCTCCGCACAAAATATGTTCGAGTTTGATTTTTCCTATATTAGAGATACAGTCACATTGCTAGGCAGATATCAGATCATATATTTCGCTAGTTGATGAGCAGATTTAGGAGCATTGTCTAAGATCTTTTTCCCAGTCTGAGCCAACAGAAGATAAAACGAGTTCAGGAAAATTAGCAAAACAAGGCAAGCACGTGACATGGTCTTGGATGGCTTGGAATATCCCTTGAAGCTATCGATACACCTGAAGGATATTATCATTACTGCTAATATGGAACAGAAGTAAGGGTGGACGATAAGACGACAATAAGACAGGTCTACGATACTTAGCATGTAGCCGTATATGCAGGTTTTCTACCAAACTGCCAACAAAACTGTACAACGCTTTATTTCAAAATAAACCTTTAAAAATTACTTTGATGATATTTTAACGTGTATAAAAATAAAATAACACTGAAAAGCAGGGAAGTAAATCTGTTTTTTTTTTGGTTTTTTTAAGTGCCATAGTTCAGATTTGTAACTTATGTTGAAAATATATTTAAAAATGATATTTTAAAAAAGGATATTTAAAAATAATAAATAAATAAAAAAGCAGTTTGGTACAACGTGGGTGATGTTTACTTTACATTTTAGTTGTGAGCTAAGGCTGAATTGCTTGCTGTTAGAAGTGCACTGCTGCTGCACTAGCCAGCGAACACAGAATACCTGACAGACGATAAGATATCAGCAATCCTATCGTGCACTCATCTAAAGTTCAGTCATGGGTCGCAGGTCGGAGATAAACCATTCAGAACGTCTCCAAAGTGAAGAGCAGAAATTCTGAAGATCAGGATCTAATCAGATGTCGGTCCTCTATGATAGCATCCGGACCAGCAGGGGAACCGGCATCAGTCATTTATGCCCCTAGTTTATCTCCAGTCCATTTAAACACTGTCCGATCTCACTTGCAGCTCAGCCCGGGGTCGCTAATCCAACCCCAGATTTTGATAATCTCCTGTGGACTCCTGGGATGCACCAGCATTAAACTTTGGTAGGCACAGGCAGTCTCTCTGTCCTTTTCTTCTATGTTAAAAGTCCTAAATCCTTGGTGCTTCTCGGGTACCAGGCCAAGTTTCTGCAGGCACATGCCGGTGTAGACGTCGTCGATGGGAAAGAGCGAGACGTGCAGAGAGATGTTTCTCAACCGGATCCCCACGTCAGCGGAGTACAGGAAACCTCCCCCGCCCGCGTACGGTGGATAAGCTCCAACGAAGATGCTCTCAGGGATGTAGTACTTCAGATTCTTGTTCCGGTGCGGCGAGGCTTTACTGATCACGTCTCCGACAAATAAATCTCGCGCCTTGGTCTCCGAGAGTCCGCCGAGGAAATTCAGGATGCTCCGGGTGTTCACGAAGACGTCGTCGTCACCCTTGAAGATGTAGCGGGCTGAGGGGCAGCGCTCGGCCATCCACTCGAGGAACAGAACTTCCTTCAGCGTGAGGTTGAAGAACGTGTCGCGATAGTCCCACTGAAGCAGGTCGCCGTGCAGCGACGCCTCATAACGGAGCATCGCTGAAACATCCGGGAAGTAATCACTTCCTTCCGTCTTGCCCAAGAGGAACACGGTGGCCACACGGTGACCGGCCAGGATCCCGGCGCGTCCCCAGGACTCCCGGATAGCCTGGCGCCGTTCAAAATGAGGCGTCAGCGACTTCACGGCAAGCAGCAGGAAAGGTGTTTCAGAACACACACCTGGAGCGTCTATCAGAATGGGGTACGACCTACACTGCATGTACAGCAGGAAGTCTTTGAAGCGCTGAGGCAGGGAACTGTAATCCTTAATCTGCGTGGTTATCTTAAAGTCTGGTTTGCAACGCTCGACCTTGGCTGTGTAGTTCGGCTGAACGGAGGCCTGCACGACCTCTGTGAGGGACACGCTGATGGTTCCATCGGTGGTGGGAAGGATTATTGGGTTGTAAACGTAGTCGAGATGCTGCTGCTTGCGGTTCCAAATGGCCTCGCTGAGTTCAGGCTTTTTCCAGAACTGCTCGGGTGGTACGCGGGGCTTCGTGGAGTCCCATTTGCCGTAACTCCGTGTCACCTCCACCAGAATGTAAATCAGGAAGTTGACCATCATCATCACTCCAAGGAACTTGGTTTTATTCCAGCTAGCATGCATCCTGGATTTACGCATTCCACCTAGGAAAACAGTTTCGACAAAATATCGTTACTACATACCAGTACTGGCGTAAGACAGTTCTTCCCTTACATATTCATATCAGACACCAAATCTGTAAAGCACCTCAGAAATCGCACCGAATATTGCGGAGCTTGCTTGATTTTGTGTTCATTTCTTAAATGGACTTAAATGGAACGTAAATAATGTAAACAACTCGCGACGTATCGTTTTTTTGCTAAATTTTGCCATTTGTGTCTGGGGTAAAGCCAAAAGGATTACCCCGGAATCTGTGCAGTGTTTGGAACTCCGAAGGAGCGAGAGACGGACATTATCGGCGGTTCGTTCTTGACAAGGCTGGCTTTACTCACAGCTGGAGCTGGAGCAGGGTGGCTTGACGCTGAGCTCCATGAGCGAGCTGGAGATTCTCAACTTGGACCCAAAGCGCTGGAGATTGAGGTCGAGTTCGGGCCAGGGCGGCGACGGCACGACCGGCTGCATGTCAAGCTTTTCGTTCCTGATCTCTCATTGTTTTCTTTTTTCCTCTTTAAACTGACTATTATCTGACATTTCCCCTGTAATCACCCATTCTGTTCTCATGGCCCCGGTGTTGATATTTTACTTATCTCTTGGCTTTCTTCCTCTCCCTCTACGTCTCGTCTCTCTCTCTCTCTCTCTCTCTCTCTCTCTCTCTCGCAGCAGAGCAGTGTCATGTGTCCCTGATTCTTCTGACCTCATGATACCAATTATAGGTTTGCTTGCAGCATCTCACACTCTGACACAGATACAGAGAAAGCTGTAAAGGTCATTGTAGCCACGCGAGGCGATCGTGCTGACCACTAATCCATCGTGCCCCCAACCCGATGACAAGGTTAATTACAGAGAACAAACACAATGGTATTGAATACTCTGCCAGTCTGACATCTCTGAACACCCTGGATTAATACAATAAAAAGGGGTTTAAGTTAAATACGATAGAATTATAAAATCTAAGTAAGAAATTGGTTGAAGTGAACTTAGAAATGTTCAGGGCTGTTTATTTTGATGGGGGGGGGGTGTCACTCTTAGACACTTGTAAAACAACATGTATTTGTGTTTCAGTTGGTACGAACACTGTTTAATATCGACTTTAGGACAAATTTCGGATGACAGTAAAATACAGTTCTACAGTAACCGCTTCACCGAAACAAAAC
Source organism: Ictalurus furcatus (assembly GCF_023375685.1). NCBI lineage: Eukaryota > Metazoa > Chordata > Actinopteri > Siluriformes > Ictaluridae > Ictalurus > Ictalurus furcatus. Next base: position 17,016,793 of record NC_071280.1, read on the forward strand.
CGCCGATTCAGTCATTTATTCGATAATGAAAATGAACTTTCACATCGTTACGGTCATGGCTACAGAATATTCACCAAATATCCGATCAACTTTTAGAGAAAATCCCCCCAAACCATTTCATCCTCAGTAAGTTGTTCTCAACCTATATCTATGAGCATTTGCTTCTAACCATTCGAGCTAATCTGGATTCTGATACAACGGTTTTTTTTGTTTTTTGGTTTTTTTTTAAATGTCATATTCTTGGCTGTGTCCGTGAAGGTTTTCAGTCACTCGGGTCACGCTTCATGTTCGGTTATGAACAACACAAGACTCCGGAGTTGTGACATTTCCGTCAGAGAGTGCTGCTGGGTTTGAAATAAGCCAGAACATGATTTTTTTGAGAAGTATTTTGCATGAGAAGCTTTTATAACACATCACAGAAGAGGATGTGAATGTTACTGTCTGCTTGCTATTGCTGAACACTCCACAAACTGCTTAGTGATGGAAAAACACACAACGCACTCACTAATCAGCTCTAACTGATAAAAAAAAAAAAAAACCTGTATATTATCCTTATACATGCTGTGAACTGACCAGAATACAGTGTGTTTGTGCCTCTTGCCTACACATATGCTACAACCTTTATACATTTAAGATATTTTAAATAGTTGGCTCATTGCATGAGTGACGGGCGGACGAGGGACGGGCGGACGAGGGACGGGCGGACGAGTGACGGGTGGATGTGAGGGCTAAAGTCTACTATCTATCAATAGCTTGACAATGAACCTATTAGTGTGAAGCAATGCTTTGTAGAACGAGGTCTCGTTAATGACATATAAAGAGCGATAAAACGATTACACACACACACACACACATTTAAAGGCAGACATTTCTGAGCGTTAAACATGTTAAACCCGAAAGGCTGTCAAAAAAAAAAAAAAAAAACACTTTTTTTTTTTTTTATTTCTGTCATCTGTGCGATTCCGCCATTTTTCCTTTGATTGGACGACGCGTGCAGCTCTAGATTCTCCTCCGGAGGCAGTGCGTGTCTGTGTGGAAAAAAAGAACAGGGGCTTATATTTCACATGCGCCTTCTCAATCATTGCTGATGACGATTCTGAAAAATATCGGCCCAAAGGGAGATCAAATCGGCTGACGCCGACACCTGACACACTGCATGAATCAACAGACTGGACGAGAAAATAAATAAATAAATAAATAAATAAATAAATAAATCAGCCCCTGCCTTGCTTCTGACTCTGTTCCCACAAAAATCCAAACTAATCCACCATAAAAAAATTTTTATCAGCAAATAACCTGATGTGGAGGCCAAAAATAAAATCTTCTATTTTGTCTATGAAAGAGAGGTTGGGTTAAACGTGCTAGTACATTTATACGGTACCAGCAGGTAAGCTTGTATCTTTGTACTTTGCACTACTGGTATTTATGGCTGATCATCAGTGCTCTTTATTGTCCCTGTATTTCTTCACCAGTTTAAACAACAAACCCAAAATTCTACGTGTACTTAGCTGATACATAGCTTCTGAGGTACTAAAAGATCATACAAAAGAGCTTATTCCAGGGTTACTCCAGGCTTACACAGACGTCCTAACGTACGTAAGGAAGGATCCTCTGTCAGGTCTACTATCCTCGGTGCTGACTCGCACTGATGCCAAGAGTCCCACCAGAAGATAATCAGAAGACTGGTTCTCCGGTCAATCTCCCGTCAGAAACGTGTCCCACTGGTGTTAAACGATAATAATAATAATAATAATAATAATAATAATAATAATAATAATAATAATATTATACAACCCCAATTCTGAAAAAGTTGGGACGGTATGGAAAATGCTAATAAAACCAACGAGGAGTGATTTGTAAATGTACTTTGACTTGTATTTAAACACGAAAAAACGTATAAAGACGAGGTATTTGATGTTTTAGCTAATCAACTGCATAGTTTTTTGAAGATAAACTTTTATTTTGAAATTGATGCATGCGACACGTTCCAAAAAAGTTGGGACAGGGGCAATTTAGGACTAATAGCGATGTGAGAAGTTGAAATAAGAAGGTGGTGTGAAACAGGTGAGGCGATCGTCTAATCAGAGTATATAAGGAGCCTCCAAAAAAGGCCTAGTCCTTCAAGAGCGAGGACGGGTCGAGGCTCGGCGATCTACCAAAAGATGTGTCGGCGAATAATCCAACACTTTGAGAACAACATTCCCCAAAGACAAATCGGTAGGATTTTGGGCGTTTCACCTTCTGCAGCGCACAATATCATTAAAAGATTCAAGGAATCCGGTCAAATCTCGGTGCGTAAAGGGCGAGGCCGAAAACCACCTCTGAATGCGTGTGATCTCCGATCCCTCAGACGTCACTGTCTTAAAAACCGTCGTGAGTCTGTAGTGGAGATCCTGACATGGGCTCGGGAATACTTTGGTAAAGCTTTGTCTGTCGACACCATTCGCCGCTGCATCCACAGATGCAAGTTAAGGCTTTACTATGCAAAGCAGAAGCCGTACATCAAGCTCCGCCCACTTCTATGGACTCAGTCTCATCTGAGATGGACAGTAGCACAGTGGAATCATGTTTTGTGGTTTGACGAGTCAACGTTTCAAATAGTTTTAGGACAAAACAGCCGTCGTGTTCTCCGGGCCAAAGAGGAAAAGGACCGTCCGAGCTATTATCAGCGTCAGGTCCAAAAGCCAGCGTCTGTCATGGTATGTGGGCGTGTCAGTGCACATGGCATGGGTAACTCACACATCTGTGAGGGTATCATTAATGCAGAAAGATATGTACATATTTTGGAGCAACATATGCTGCCATCCAGAGCAGGACAACGCCAAACCACATTCTGCCGGGATTACAAGCGCACGGTTGCGTAAGCAGAGAGTGCGGGCGCTAGCGTGGCCTGCTGCAGTCCTGACCCGTCTCCCATTGAGAACGTGTGGCACATTATGAAGCGCAAAATAAAGCAACGAAGGCTCTGTACAGTCGTGCAGCTGAAGAAATGCATAACGGATGAATGGTGTAAAAATTCCACTTGCTAAACTTAACCGACTGGTTTCTTCACTCAGCGTCCAAACACTTAATAAGTGTCACTCAAAGAAAAGCTCATGCTACACAGCGGTAAACAGTCGACTGTCCAGACTTTTGGAGTGTGTTACAGTCATCAGATTTGAAATTAGTGTATGTTTTAAAAATAATAATAATAATTCACAAAGTAAAACATTAAATAATGTGTTAATAATGTGTTAATAATGTGTTTTCAATATACGTAGTACCGGGTGAACTGAATTTTGAAGTTGAAGTTTCACCATCCATATCATCTGATAAAGGTGACACAATGGAATCATTTGCAGAACGAATTTAGCTGCACTTTATGGGTTTTATTTAAAGAACAACTCAAACAGAAGGACGTTCAGTGATTGAAGAACATTTCAGCGAGATTGAAGAACCAGACTGAAGAACATTTCAGCGAGCAGGTGAAAGTGCAAAGTGGGAACGCCATGAGACTCTGTCCAACAGCAACATATGAACAGGACGATGACACGGGACACTGGTGATATTACTGAAACGGAAGGGTGCAAACTTCCGAACACACACACACACACACACACACACACACACAAACACACACACAAAAGGCCTAACAAACAATATACACCACTCAGCTGTGTACGTCCACCTGAAAGACCAGGGGACAATGGAGGACAAAATAGGAAGAGAACTGATTTGACAGAGGAGACAGACATCAACCATACCGTACTTAAAATGCCATGCTGGTGGTTTCACACCAACCCACACCAGTGCACCCGAGTATCCTGTTACTCTTATCAGTAATGACATCAAAGGTTTGAATAATAATAACAATAATAATAATAACAATAAGGTTTGAATAATAATAATAATAATAATAACAATAATAATAACAATAATAATAATAAACACTGTTTATGATTTTTATTCAGTACAAATTATCTCTCTCTCTCTCTCTTAAACAAGGTCTATTCGAGATTCATAATGCACATCAGCACCAACAAGCAAGCATCATCTCCAGATTTTCCACACACCTGCACCACAGGTGTGTTTTCTACATTTTCCACCTGTCCTGAATAACGTTTCCACCTCGCAATGCTAAAGCATAATCATAATCCACAAAAAAATTAGTTTAAAAACAAACAAACAAACAAACAAACAAACAATGTTATAAAATAATCTACTCACCTTATGCTGTATTTCTCCTCCTCAAAACATCCTCATAAAGCCTCCTTTAGCCTATAATTAACCGTAGTGACTCCAAAACGCTCCACCAACTTCTCCTCCTTCCTTTTATTATTATTATTATTATTATTATTATTATTATTATTATTATAATGATTCTTCTTATTATTATTATTAGTTGATCAGTTGAGAAGCTCGGACGTTCCTCGAGGGTGCAACCTGTTCAGTGCGGGGGGTGAAAATTATTAATCATATGAGTGCCGGGTAAAAAATGGTCGACAGCCTCACACCCCGCACACACACTAGCACACACACACCACCCCACAAAACTGCACAAGACAACATGTCTAAACGGGTTATGAGCATCAGGGGGCGGGGCTTTCGTATTTACGCCCCCAAAACCCTCAGAAGGCGGAAGTAATATTAAAAGGCGCAAATTAGACAACATACACGGAGGAGCAGAAATGAACCTGCGTGTAATATAATTAACATTAGGAATATAATATCTCAACTATTATCATTTATCCCAGTGTATATGTTCAACCTGTGTCAGGAGTAGCTTTATGCACTATAAAAGAAACGAGTGAAACGATCAGTGTGTAAATCCCACCATACAAACTGGTTCAACTTCGATAAACAATAAACAAAGCTTGACTTGTATTCGTAGAGCATGATCATATAATCATTCATTCACATTTGTTTCTTTTGAAACGTTACAGGCATTCAGTTACGAAAATTAACATGTATTAAAATGGAGTTGCTGAAGAAAAAAAAAATATATATGTAAAAATAAAAAAGAAGCTACTTTTATTATGTTTATGACGTCATTGCTATGCCCTTCTGTTAGCACACGTTAAGCAAACTTCAATAAAGGTTTTTTATTAAAATGCATCAGGATTCATTTTCCCACAGGCCGTGTTCACTTTATTACCCTTTAACTTTAAACACCAAAGACACTTTTAACTGTAACGAACTTCCCGGTTACACATTTGCGCTGTCTGACCATGTAGTCGGGGATTTATTTATGATCGTACTATCTGGTGTTACTCACATAAGGATATTTAAGGGTTCCCTTTTGAGTCTGGTTCCTCTCAAGGTTTCTTAATCATAGCGTCTCGCGGAGCTTATATTTTGTAAAGCGCTATACAAATAAAACTGAATTGAATTTAAATGAATAACAACATACATGAGGAGTTTAAATCGGGCGCACGGTGGCGTAGCGGTTAACATGTTCGCCAGACACCTCCAGGAGTGGGGGTTCGATTCGCACCGCAGCCCCGTGTGTGTCGGAGTTCGCATGTTCTCGCCGTGCTGTGGGGGTTTCCTCCGGGTACTCCGGTTTCTTCCCCCAGTCAAACGACAGGCATGGTAGGCTGATCGGCGTGTCCAAAGTGTCCGTAGTGTATGAATGGGTGTGTGAGTGTGTATGTGATTGTGCCCTGTGATGGATTGACACCCCGTCCAGGGTTCCCCCCTTCTCATGCCCCATGCTCCCTGGGATAGGCTCCAGGTTCCCTGTGAGAAGTGGTATAGAACATGGATGGAGGAGTTTAAAATCCATCCTTCATCCACACCCTCTGACTTCATACAGTTGAAATGTATACACTAAATATAAGAAGAAATGCCGTACTGTAGCCTATAAACGGTCAAAAAAAAAAGGAACAACAACGTTAAGTATGAACATGTCCCAGCTCTCAATTACGCTGACGCTTAACTCCAGCTTTAAATCACCATGTGTGGCGTATAAATCTGGGGAACATAGGACCCTGGGAACATAGATACGCTCCCCTCCCCATTGCTAGCTAGCCGTACAGTAAAGTGTTGTGTTGTGCTGAATAATACTAATTTTAAATAGTGTACTTAGAGCTACATAGGTTTTCTTCGTAAACTTTATTACACCTGGATCCCCCCCCACCCAAAAAAAAAACAAAAAAAAAAACATTATTTAAAACACTTTATTATTCAATTCATACACGTTGTTCATCACATTCCTTGCAAGGAAGCAACAGCTGGTACAAAAGGTCACCATTGAATAAACGACTCAGACACGATAGCGAGCACACTGTCAGGCCCTTGGTGCTACTGGAGCCTGACGGTCCATTCACTGAGGCAAGACTACTGTTAAATATTTGATGGAGTTTATGTTTTTGGATGCTGTGGCCTTTTGCCTGCTTGTTCTAGGTGCGCACCGATATTAAATATTTATAAATCACAGCAACTCCCTGCATGTTTGGAAATGCCTATTTGATTCAACTACATGTCTGATGATAATAATAATAATTAAAAAAACCATCGAAATGGCCCCAAAACACAGACGGAAGCTGTGCAGGAGATCTCCGAGACGGTTAATGGAACAACCTGCTCAGAGAAACAGATGTGTCCACTGCAGAGCGTCTCTGAGGGACGGCTGGGAAACCCGAGGCGACACGGCGTATCCTCACGGTGGAGAAGGTGCAGCACTACACACGTTACCAAACGGTCTTTCATGAGCAACCTGCAAAAACATTCTGTCTACCTGTGACATTTTATCAGATGAAATAAAGGTGATTGTTGATAAGAATAACAGACATGTGAAAGAACAAACAAAGCAGGAATTTTTTTTTATATATACAAAGGCCATAAATGCATTTTTATGACCAAGTTCAGTATGAGACAGTAGCGCAGTAATCACTGGGGAAAAGTTCACAAAGACTTTCTCTCTCTCTCTCTCTCTCTCTCTCTCTCTCTGTCGCTCACTCACGCTCTCTCTAGCTGTGGTGCACAACACTGTCGATGCTGTCTTGGATTTCTGCCATCTTCTTTAGCACCTGGTTAATCTTCAGTTCATCAAACTCCAAGCACACAAACTCCGAGTCCTGACAGAGAGAGGGGGGGGAGGGGAGGGGAGGGGGGGAAGGCAGACAGACTTCTTGACTTGACAGACCTTTATTTTAACCATTCACAATGTGTCAAAAAGTCAAACATTTTCAAATAAGCAGCATTTTTACAAATACCTACTTAATTAATATAGATAAATAAATAAAAAATACATTTAAAAAAAACGCTTAAATAAAAAAGCAGGTGAGGACACAAACATGTACTAATTAAAACACAATCATAAGCTGAGTCCTGAGAGAGAGAGAGACAGACAGACAAACGCACACACGTAGAGAGAGAGAGAGAGAGAGAGAGAGACAGACAGACAGACACAGAGAGAGAGACACACAGACAGAGATACAGTGAGAGAGAGAGATACTGAGAGAGAGAAAGACAAATGGACAGAAAGAGATACAGAGCACATGAAAAATGAAAACTGATAGAGAGAGAGAGAGAAGAAGACAGAGGAGAGACACAGAAAGAGACAGACAGAGAGAGCGTGCGTGCGCGCGCGCGAGAGAGAGAGAGGGAGAATATAAATGTTAATGAATACAGCCCTTTGACTCTGAGATGGAGTGAAAAGATAGAAGAGAGAGATGAATAAAGTGTAAAGGCAGACAGATTCATATCGATGCCCTAATCTCAATATTTACAGAATCGTCTTACGGCACACGTCACGCTGAACCTCGAGGCTACAACTGCAGCAGAACACACGCTCTGTCTGACTGCATCATGAGCATCAACGAGCAGGCGTTCCTAATAAAGTGGTCTATACTGGTAACATACTAGACTGTGATTAGACGTTTGTTGTACCGCTTGCCACATTCTCAACTACATACAAGTCTTCTCTATTTCTTTGTAATATTTTAAATCAGTCTCTTGCTTTCACGTCACGTCACGTCACGTCACGTCTGACAGTCCGCATTTTCTATCCCTGGTTTATTTCGTTTTTTCTTCAGACTTCAAGGCGAGCGCTTGCGTCAGGCTAAAGGCAGCGGCAGATGTGACGGAAAAACTCTCACTCAGACACTTCTACTCCAAAAAAACAAAAGAACTTCCCCCAGATCATTTGCATAATCTAAATGTGCGCCCAGAAACCGGAAGCTTTCGCGCATGTCCCCAGTGTGTGAATCTGTCACGTAACGCCTTACGCTTTAGAACATTCCATCAGTAATTAAAACACAAATGCACATATTGGGGGGTGGCGGGGGGGGGGACAACAACAAAAACAAACAAACAGCTGTGCAGTGCGGCTGTTTTCTAGAAACAGAAGCGCTTCACAGAATGACAACATCAGTGCATTGGTGAAACATAAATAAATCTGTGCGCCGTCTCACTGAGATCACGCTGCTGAAAAAAAACATTTCTAATGCGCAGAAGAAGAAGAAGAAGAAGAAAAAAAGAGAGAGTGAAAATAAAACTTGAATCCTTGATGGACACTAATGCTGCTAATGTATTCCAGTTTCCTGTAATGGCCCCTTAAGTACTACGGAGGAAAAACAAAAACGCTGTAAAGGGCAGAAAGACAGCGAGTTCTCATCATCATCATCATCATCATCATCATCATCAAGATGCGGCTGTGACTCAGCAGAGTCAGTCTCGAGCCTCGCGTGCATTACGGGGCGTGTCCGCTGTTTTAAAAACCTCATCTGCATTCACTGGTGTTGTATAGTTTGGGTGTGTACAACGTGTCCTCGTCTGGAATGCTTTAACGCTGGGGGGCGCTTTAAAGTCTTGTGAAGTAATATTTTTAAAAATATTTTACGTCAATGACGAGCTTGATTTTTTTTTTTTGGTCTTATTTCCTTCAAGGGAGAGGAGGGGGGGGGGGGGAAGAGAAGCTAGGGATAAATAAATAAATAAATAAAAACTTTTTATAGCTTCTATAAGAAGTGATAACAGGAGCTAACTTGTTTCGTGGACAAACAGAAAGTGGATGAACTGCTGCAAGATTCCAAAAAAAAAAAAAAAAACCCCAATGTTCAACGAAGATTTTAGAAGCGCCTACTGAAGGGAGACCAGAGTTTAGAGTTTAGGACCTCGCGCTGAGAAGGCACGATCGCCTTTAAGTTTATAGCGACAACGAGGGGTTGATCGGAAGACCTGGGCACTCGCTCTGGTGAGGGATTCGGGATGAAGACGATCGCTGATTATATATATATTACATACACACATGCCTCCAACCGGATGGTGCACTTTAGAAGATGGAAAACACAAACGTTTTGGGTTTTGTTGAGCATCTCAGCACTTTAATGATAATGATACATACATATGCACAGTGAAATTCTTTTCTCTGTATACCCCTGAATGTTAGGAAGTTGGGGTCAGAGCGCAGGGTCAGCCATGATACAGCGCCCCCTGAAGGAGAGAGGGTTAAGGGCCTTGCTCAAGGGTCCAACAGTGGCAGTTTGGCAGTGCTGGGGCTTGAACCCGTGACCGTCCGATCAGCAACCCAGAGCCTTAACCGCCACACCACCACTGCTAAACTAGATTTAAAGAACGTCTACAAATAACAGAGACGTGCCCCTTCACGTACTTTTAAAAAGGTGCATTTTCTCGCCAGGACAGGTTAACCTGGAAAATATGTAGAACAGGATAAAAGAGTAAGGGTTTAAGCCATGGCTTCAGTAAAGGCGTATTACATGGCTGAGGAAAACTTCCTTACGGTCTTGTAGTGCTTGTCTGTCTCCTGTCCGTCATTTTACAGACACGCCCCGATGCCCCTTCGCTCTGCCCACATTGCCCAAATTGGCAAGCGCCCCACGCAGCCAGATAATTGTCCTGAAAATAAATCCTGGCAGCACTTTATCAAGATGGAGTAAATTATTACTGGGGAAACTGATGGACGCAGAATGAGTTGCTCCTGGACAGGTGTGTAAACAACACCGTACTGTATCTGTATAAAGCTGTGAACTGTTTGAATGGCCGGCTTTACATAACAAACCAAAAATGTACGTATATGTATGCATATAAATTACAGAGAAAAGAAAGAGAAGCCAGGAGAGGCACGCTTGACCATCTTCATAAATCATCAGCCGAATTTTGAAAGGCCTTTCCTCACATTTCTGTGAGTTTTATTGTACATTCTTTTGAATTCTTTAGATTTTTAACAGTTCACACTCCGGGAAAGTAAAAGTTAAAGTGAGCTTAAACAAGAAATGTGCTTTGCCTACGCTGAATGTGAAAGCCAAGAGGAAGCTGTGGTAGGAGTCAGGGGGGGTTAAACTTCCTGTGTGTTTCCTGAGCTGTCTGAGCATTTACTCACGCAACGTTGAATGTTTTCGCACGCACAGTGGGGGAAATAAGTACTGAACGCTTTCAGTAAATATGTTTCCAATGAGGTTATGCACATGAAATTTTCACCAGACTTCGGTATTAACTCAAGAAATCTGGAAATATAAAGAATTCACAACTTTAACGTCCGTAAATGAAGTTATGTGTAATAAAGTGGAATGACACGGGGAAAAAGTACTGAACACGCTAACTGAGATGAATTTAATATTTAGTGGACAGGACTTTGTTTGTAATGACAGCTTCAAGACGCTTCCTGTATGAAGAGATTAATGTGCCGCAGTACTCAGGTGTGATTTCGGTCCGTTCTTCTAAACATATTGTCTTTAAATCTTGTTCAATTGGATTCGAGTCAGGTGATTGACTGGGCCATTCTAACACCTTGATTTTTTTCCCTTTGTTGTAGGTTTTGGATCGTTGTCCTGCTGGAAGTCCACCCACGTCTCATCTTCATCATCCTGGTGGATGGCAGCAGATTCTTCTCAAGAACCTCGCGGTAAAGGGCTCCATTCAAGTCTGTCAGTACCATGTGATGAAAAACAGCCGCACACCATGATTCTTCCGCCTCCAACCTTCACTGTTGGTGTAGTGTTTAAGGACGATGTGCAGTGCCATTTCTTCTCCAAACATGGTGTGTAGTATGACAGACAAAAACTGCTCTCGTCTGACCAGACTACACTCTCCCAGTATCTCATAGGCTTGTCCAAATGAACTGCAGCAAACTTTAACAAGTTTCAACATGCTTTTTCTTTAGTAATGGAGTCTTGCGGGATGAGCGTGAGCAGTGGAGTGCATTGCCTATTGTTTTCTCTGTGACGACGGCACCTGCTGCCTCCAAGTGTTTCTGGAGCTCTTTCTGAGTGGTCTTCTGACTCCCTGGTCAGAAATCTTGTGAGGATCTCCTGTGTGTGGTCGGTTGATGACGGAGCGATGTCGCTTCCACTTGCGGATAATGGCCCCAATGGTGCTTAGTGGAAGATTCAGAAGTTTTGAAATACGTCTGTATCCGATTCCATCGATATGTTTTGCAACAATAAGGTTGCGAAAGTCTTGGGAGAGCTCTTTGCTTTTACCCGTCATGAGATGTTTCTTGGGTAACGAAAAGCCTTTTTATAGACCATCAATTTACTAACCCAGCTGATATTAATTTGCACAGATAGGGGGTATAATTACTTATGGATTGCAGCTGGATCCTTGCCTTACCTTGCCTTGGAGAACTGCTTTATCTTAGCGCCCCCCCCCCTCCCCCGTGTCATTCCACTTTATTAAACATAACTTTATTTACGGACTTTAATGTTGTGAATTCTTTATATGTCCAGATTTCTTGAGTTAATACTGATGTCTGGTGAAAATTTCATGTGAATAACCTCATTGGAAATATATTTGCTGAAAAAAAAAATGTTGAAGCGTTCAGTACTTATTTCCCTCACTGTACGTGCGAAAACAAGCAACATTGGGTGACTAAATGCTCAGACAGCTCAGGAAACACACAGGAAGTTTAACCGTCCTGATTCCTACCACAGCTTCCTCTTGGCTTTCACATTCAGCTGGATCCTTGCCTTACCTTGCCTTGGAGAACTGCTTTATCTTAGCCACCCCCCACATCATTCCACTTTATTAAACATAACTTTATTTATGGACTTTAAAGTTGTGAATTCTTTATATTTCCAGATTTCTCGAGTTAATACTGATGTCTGGTGAAAATTTCATGTGAATAACTTCATTGGAAATATATTTACTGAAAAAAATGTTGATGCGTTCAGTACTTTTCCCCCCCACTGTATGCTTACAATTTATTTACAATAGGTAAACATTATGAAGAGAAAATAAAAGTTACTGGAGTACCGTGCTGATTTTCTCACAAAGAGACTAGTGTAAATTGACCTATAGCACCATCTGCTGGTTTGGAAGAGGAAGTTGTTTAGCTGCATTTGGGCGGCTGTGGCTCAGGTGGTAGAGTGGGTCGTCCACTAATCGTAGGGTTGGCGGTTCGGTGTCCTTGGGCAAGACACTGAACCCTGAGTTGCTCCTGATGGCAAGCTAGCGCCTTGCATGGCAGCTCTGCTACCACTGGTGTGTGTGCGCGCGTGTCTGTGTGTGAAACCGCTAAGGTATTGTATTTTTTTTTTTCCAAATGTGTTACATACAAAAAATATTTATTTAAAAACTTCATTTGTAACATTTAAATAACGCACGGCGATGGTATTATGTACATTTCTACTGCTTACGCACACGTTTTGCACCCGTGTATCTTACCTGTATGTCAAGCCCTGACTTGTTCAAAATTCAAAACAGACAAATTCAAAATAAAGGCCAAATTAATATTCGCTGCATGTTTCCCCTCACTGAAGTTAATGTCACGAGGCCAGCAGTGTAGCGCAATGTAAAGTGTTTCCACGCTGTAAGAGAAGCTCGTAGTGTTAAAATAACAAACGCTGCTGTGGTAGCAGTAACTCCGCCTCATTTCGTGGCGGCATCACGCTCCCGTTGTTGATTATTTTCCTATAATAGACAGGAATCACTCCCAACGATTCCTCACATCGACACAAAGGAACGACGTTTCTGTCAAATGACTAAAATAAATAATTAAATAAACTCTGACACTCACCTGGCCGTTTCGTCCCAGCTCGAGCTCCACCAGTGCGACGGGGTTGTTGGAAGTCTGCCCCCTGCTGGTCGCGGTCTGCAGGTCCACCCTCCAGCTCAACCCCCTCAGCGCAGGCTCCCAGCGGCTCTGTGCCAGCAGGCTCTCTCGCACCCGGCCGCGGTGCCCCTTCCAGAAACGCGCCAGAGCCGCCGCCTGCTCCGAGGTCATACCGCCGCCACCGTGCTTACGCGTTTGAGCGGTCAGAAACGCCTCCAGCTGGGCCTGGTCCATATCCGCCACGGCTACAGACTGAGCACAGGACAGAGGGAAGAAGAGAGGAATTTTTGTTAAACGCTTTACTGCTGCTTTATTACAGACATGGTGGAGGTTGTGGTGGTGATCCATTCTAAAGGATTCGTTCTAAACTCCTCATTTCAGAAAGCATACTCTGCTCTGATTGGTCAGATGTCCCAGTCTGTTGTGATTGGTCTACCGCCGTCAGCGTGTTTCAAAAAGGAAACGCCCACTACCATAACGAGCATCAGCTCCGTCTGTCAGCGAGCAGCCGATGAAGACCAGAGGCGGGGCTTTTTGTTACAAACCTAAGAAGGTTAGTACAGGAAGTAATTCTGGAATTACTAACGACTCGTTTCAGCTGTTCAGACTCGCTTCCTTCTTTGGGAGTCGATAACTCTGTTTGTAGCGTGCTTTGATTTTCAAAACTTTGCAGATTTTTTACATTCACAAACAGCTATGTATATAGCACACTACATGAAAGGGAATATTTGAAAAACCATAATAGGTGCACTTTAAATAAAAACTGAATGAAGTCATGCAACATAATTTAAGCCACAGACATCCAGTGTGATCAAAGAAAACTAAGCACTGCTGCCATCTAGAGGCTAATGTTTGAAGCACACAACGTTTTAGAGCTGCAGTAAGCATTTTATTAAAAGGACAACTATGTATGCATGATTGCCTTTACATCTTTACAACTCACCAAAATGAACAGTTTGAGACAAACACACCTCTCTGACCGTACTATACTCAGTAAAAAAAAAAGTGGAGTGAAGAGTTGATGCGTCATAGCTCCAGGGTTCCTGGTTCGATCCTGAACTCAGGTTACTGTCTGTGTGGAGTTTCACATGTTCTCCCCATGTCCCTGTGGATTTCATCCGGGTTTTCCGGTTTCCTCCCAGAAACACTGCAGAAGGTGACTTGGCTGCTCTAAATTGACTGCTAGGTTTGAGAGAGAGAGTGTGTGAAGGTGTGTATGATGCTCTGTTATGAACTGGGGTCCCATCCAGGGTGTATTCACTCCCAGCTCACTCCCAGTGTTCCCAGTGTTCCCAGGATAGACTCCGGATCCACCGCCACCCTGACCAGGATAAAGTGCTTACTGAAGATGAATTAATGAATTAATGTATTGAGAGTCAAGGAATTGTTTATATCATTCTCACTATTTGATGATAATTTAAAAAAAAAAAAAAAAAAAAGATTCAGGCAAATACCTTTTTATTTGTAAATATTTGCAGCTTTGGTCTTGTCTTGATCTTGTGTTCAGTGCATTCTTCATTATTTAGCATAATTACTTATAAAACACATGTAACTGAAGTTTATATCGGAGCCTGAAGTAGAATACTGCCATCATTACAGTATCATCAGCTCGCGTTAGCCATCCTGCGGCTAACTCCGTTAGCTTCAAACCCGTAGTTTTACCTTTAAAAGGCCCCTCATTTTGTCGTACAGAGCCCGGAACTCCTCCTGAGGCACACCGGGGTAAAGCTCATCCTTCAACAGCTCCTCCGTGATCTCCGAGTTCCCGTAATAAACCCTCTGCGCGATTCCGTTCAATAAACCGCTCAGCGCTTTCACAGCCTCGGCGTCCGCCATGTTGGCTGTTGTTGACTAGAGAGTCATGTGACGCCTATGTCACGTGACCGGGCCGGTGCGTGTTTACGTCCTGGTGCGTTCGATGTGATTGGACGACGCCTCATCGAGCTGCAGGGATGTGTTATTTTTGTGCTTCTTACTTCTCACCACTTCTTCATATCTTTATTCTCATTCCCTCTCTTTTTTCTCCAACCTTCTGTTCTCCTTACATTTTCTTCTCCTCTCTTTCTTCCTTGTGTTTCTTTCTTTCTTTCATTTTTTCTTTTTCTTTGCATCTCCCCATCTTTCTGATCCCTTTGCCCCTTTTCTTTCCCCTTTTTTGCTCTTTATTCTTCTTATTCTTGTCCTTTTTCGCCCTCTATCCCTCTTTCTTTTCATCTTTTCCCTTTTCTTCCTTATACCTCTTCATTTTTATTTTCTCCATTTCTTTTTCTTCTTTATATTCCTCCATCTTTCTTTTAGTTTTTCTGCCTTTCTGCTTTATATCGCTCAGATTTTTCTTTCTTTATCTTTCTTTCCCTTTTTCATTTTTCATTTTTCTTTTCCCCCTTTTTATATGCCTTAATTTTTCTTTTCCCTCCACTTCCTTTGTCTTATTTATCCCTCCATCTTTATTTTTCTTTTCTCCTTTTCATTTTCCTCTTTCCTTTTGTCTTTTCTCTGTCTCTCTCTCTCTGTCTCTTTGTCTCTCTCTCTCTGTCTCTCTCTCTCTCTGTCTGTCTCTCTCTCTCTGTCTCTGTCTCTCTCTCTGTCTCTCTCTCTCTGTCTCTCTCTCTCTGTCTCTATCTCTCTCTCTCTTATTCCCTTTTCCTTCTCCTTTTTTCTTTCCACCTGTTTCTTTTTTTATTCCTTTCTTTCCTTTTTTAAAATTTTTTTTTATCTTCTTTCATTTTTTTCTGTTTTAACTACTACTTCAGATGATATGTATTTTCACCTCAGTAAGGTCCCAGCAGACACAACCACTGATTATCCTGCGTCATATTTTCACTTTAGATTCTGTTTTCCATTCCTGCCACTTAACAGTGTTCTGTCTGTTGACGCGGATCACTGCGTTGGATATTATCACGTAATATTACTGTAATAAAAACCGATAGGAACTGAATGGAATGTGCTTGAGACTGAATCCCCTCTCTGTAACTCGGCGCCTCTCTGTAATATGATTATGAGGTATGTTATTATTATGTTCAGAATAATAACTTTTAATCCTGACAATATGATTCGTAGTGTTTCTTTACTTCTTAGTAAATAAATAAATGAGTCATTTTGACGTGAAAATTAAGGATGAAGGAAGAAAAATCTCTTTCTGTACAGAAGTAACAGCTTAAAGTGAGACCTCTCATGATTACATAATAATTAGAAAAAGGACAAACTACATGACCCAAAATAAACATAAAAATCCAGAAATCATCCGTTTGTAATCAGACATTACATTCCTCATCTGTAGCTCTAAATTCCTGGGTGTTAGTTACTCACTGATAGCGCACACCTTTCCATCCGTGTTTTATGGCGGATCAAAGTCCAACATAAAGATAATTTAGTATCGGAGGAATAAATGTGTCGCTGTATTAAGTAATAGTACCACATATCAAAACTGCAGTGTCCGAAACGTAGTCACTTCTTTAGGGCATTAAGAATACCACTGGCACAATTCTCTGAGTGTATGATGACGACATCTCGATTGGTCCATGTTTAATTATTACCTTCCATAAAGACAACCTAAAATGTGAAAATCTAACCAAGGATTACATTACATTTACATTTATGGCATTTGGCAGACACCCTTATCCAGAGCGACTTACATTTATCCCATTTATACAACTGAGAAATGGAAGTTAAGGGCCTTGATCAGGGGCCCAAGAGTGGTAGCTTGACAGTGCTGGGACATGGGGAGAACATATGACAGACACTCCACCCAGAGAGTATCCTGAGCTCAGGATGGAGGATCTGGGAACACTACCTAATGTACAACAAGGAGCCTTGTGCTGTACATGAGGGTCAAAAATATCTATAAAACTTGATCAATAGGCCTACAGGTGCTTTAGTTTTGTTGGTGATTTTTTTTTTGTCAAATTGAATAACTGACAGGTGAGGGGAAAGAAACAACTGAAGCGAAGAGTAGAGCAGTGTCACTCAGGACTGGGACTGGTGGTGATTTTAGATTTTAGACTCCTAATCTAATATCTATCAATAGATCAACAATGAAACTGTTAAGGCTGGAGGATGTCCAGTGTCGTATATATTCCAGCTTTCCGAAGCCTTGCAGCAGCTTTCTGTGAGGAATCGATGGAAATTTAATGTGATCATACCAATCTGCTTCAATTGTCCCGAGTGAGTTCATGAGAGAAGTGTTGTAATGATGTCCGATTCGTGAGCGAATTGTTTGTCTGAGTCGGTTCGTTTCAATGATTTGGAGAATCCCGTTGATAAAACCAGTCTGAATGATTCATTCAGGAATCGAGCCGATTTGATTCGTGAGTTCAACTCACTGATTCAATGATCCTGTCACTGTTTTAGCTCATTTCCACATTTCTTTCTGGAGCTGCTGTTGTGTGAAACGTATTAGTTACTCAATGAATAATAATAATAATAATAATAATAATAATAATAACAGTAAAGTTCATTGTTCTTGGTTCTCGTGTAATAAGAAATTACAAGTCGACAGCTTATAAAGACAGTTTCTATAGTGTCTGTGTATGAGAGAGAGAGAGAGTACAATGGTATTAAGTACTTGTACTGTGTATTTAGTTATAAATGCATAATTTCAGTTAATTTAATAAACTGTTCAAATGTACTTCTTTATAGTCTCTTATTGAATATGCAATAATTGTTACGATTGTTAATAATGATTGTTTTTATACGTGCCAATGAGAAAACATAATTGGGGATTGGGGGCTTTGGGCCCGGAGTATAAATTAGCCAGGGGGCCCAAAAACCCTAGCGGTGCCCCTGGCTAAAAAATATCACCTCAAGTGGAGATCAAGTCCGTGTAAATCACCTGACTCGACTGTCACTGATAGGCTGCTTCACAGGATCCCATCCCTTCTCTCTTGTCCTGAGTTCTCCATTTCACAACATTAAATGTAACTATCAACAGAACTACGAATAGAATCAGCAACCTTTGGCAAATTGCCGTGGTATAAGTGGAGCAAAAAACTTTGGGACACGTTGGCTCTTGGAAAATAATCATCTTTGGGGTGGTCACAGTGTCTCCACTTCTTCACGCCACCCCAGCGTTGATTATTTTCCCAGACCAGCGTGACTATAAGTTTCTATTCCCTAAAACACACGCACCTTGGGTCATATTGTAAAATCAACATTTACTGGGCCTTGAGACCTTTGAACCGCACATAGAGTCATTACAGTTTATGACAAGCAGTGCAATAAGAGCTATAGATGGAGATAGAGAGGGAGGTAAGTGTGTGCGTGTGCGTGTGTGTGTGTGTGGGGGGGGGATTATGGCCAGCCCAGATTGCTGTTCCCTCCCTGTACTCTTCCTCACATCTCATCTGCAGTGTAAGGTTCACTGGGCACGTATCGAGACACAGAAGACACACTGGTGGACGATATGAACTTCTTCTGCTCTGTACTCTGTATTCTGGCCTGCGTGTGTGTTCACACCGTACAGGCCGCTATCGGTAAGTCACTTGTCTATGAGGTAAATAATGTCACTACGCAACCTGACTGTGTGAAGAAAGCTTCTCTTTTTTTTTTTTCCACTTTAACCGTGCTGTCTTTCTAGACACGGACGTGATTGAGTTAAATGTTAGTGAACGTTAGTAAAATGATATGAATAAAGGTTTTTAATCCACAAACCTCAGCATTAATACACCATCAGTAACATTAACTAAAGGTGTACCTCATTAAACATCAGTTAATACAGTGTGTTCAGTTAGTTCGTTACTCTTCATATGTAAGGAATACGGACCGTTTGTATCTTTGACCTGAAAAGATGGATGTAGTGTATTTTTAAAGCTTTACTCGTTAAAAAAAATAATAATAATTAAAGTCCAATAATGTACCTTTATAAAACTATGTCCATGTTTCCAGGTGAAAGATATACATGAAGTCATTTTATATCATTATTATTTTAACCAGAGGCCAAAAAAATGTCATTTGCGCCTGTTTTTCCGTGTTCAGCTTTGGATTTATTTGTGATGTCACGCTCCACAGTCATGGTTAATGGCTCATATGAAAGTAGACACTCAGGGCTTTAAGAACTTGCGGTTTTTCATAAGTATTTCTTTTGATACCTAGCCTACTAGGTTTAAAAGTTATCATTTTATTGTAGCAGTTGTATACGGTGTTTTACGATCAAACACGCTTTAGTCGTGCTGCCGTTTTATCCCTGTACCCATGTTATCGGAGAGAGATGTGAACTGTTTGCCCAGCAAGAGGCTCACGCCCCTCCCCCTTTCCCATCGCCCTGCTCACCAGCAGCTCTACACAGAGTCACGATACTCTACACACAGAAACCCAACAGCGTCCTGACTCGTGTTATCAGGCTTGCGGCCATAAAATAATTCATTTGTTTCTACTCATTGAAAATGAGCGTACGGACCAGTGCACGGTGAGAAAGGGTTAAATGTACAAAATATGAGAAAGTAATCAAGTGCGAGTTACTGTTAACGCCCCAAAGTTGTTTTTCCGAAAGCAGCACGTCTCAAAGTGTTTTATTCCTCTTATACCAGAGCAATTTACCAGGAAATAAAAATTGTACTTACTGAAGAATAAGACATCATACTTTTTATCCGTTTATAGTTACATTTAATCTTGAAACCAGTTATCACTCATGTTATAGCAGCTTATAACGACTCGCGTTGTAGCCGTTCCCTCAACAGCCTCTCTTTTTTCTCTCATTTGAAATTATGAAGGCTGTGAAACCGGGAGGAAAAAAGTTCAACTTTAAATTACAGCTTTAACTCTGTGTGAAAAGATAACGAATTAGAACGAGGGCGTTAAATATAAACCTTTCAGAGTTGCTGTTATAGAACATCGATCGAGGCCGTCTGACCAATCAGAATCAAGAATTCACTAGAGCGATAGTATAAAAGCAATAAGCAGCAAGATAATCTTTGTAAATCATCATAATAGGTTGTTATATTTTTATAATGAATACTTTAAAAAAAAAAAAAAAATCTTAATTCTTGATGAATCAGCTCTCTGCCTCCTCAGGTACCTCAGAGATAAACTGTGCAGGTGGAAGTACGTTCGACGTGGGTTCTACTACAGAGGGCTTTGAAGGTAAAAGAATATATATTTGTCTTTATCACTCATACATATATACATATATATACCTCATACATCAAGGTAGCCTTATAGCTTTTCAGTTTTCCTTGTTTGCCAGTGTGATATCAATATATCATTGGTAAATTCTTTAAACTAGCAGCCTGAACACCATTTGCTTGACTGGTTTCACGTACACACAGCAGTTAACAATCGTCTCGACTGAATGAGATAAAGATATAAAGAAGAAGAAGAAATGGAGAAAAGAAAAGATGAAGCGGTATAAGGAAGAAAAGGGAAAAGATGAAAAGGAAGAGGGATAGAGGGCGAAAAAGGACAAGAATAAGAAGGGCAAAAAAGGGAAAAGAAAAGGGGAAAAGGGATCAGAGTGATGGAGAGATGAAGAAGAAAGGAAAGGAAAGGAAAGAAAGAAGTGCAACACTATTACATCATTGTTTTTATTTTCAACATTATACTCCCCCATGACACTGAACATCTGATATAACATAATAAAATTGGGCTACTAGAAGTCAAATATACGATGATTATGTTGCTGCATTGAAGCTAGCTTAGTTAACATGTCCATCCATTAATATCTCACTCCATGCAAAATGGCTATAATTTGGGTCCAAGCATTCCTTTCAAGAGATCGATTTTTATAGGAGGAGAAATAAACAAAAACAAAAAATTCACACATTATGTAAACAAGCAAAAAAAAAAGATTTATTGGTTCTTCACGGTTTCTGGTTTGGTTTGAGTCAAGGCAGGAATAAGCTGCAAGAATATGGACCTTTGGTGCTTGGACCCCTAATTAAGGATTATCCAGGTCAATGTACACTGTTACACTGCAAAAACAATATATTAGCAATGAAAAATATCTTGACTATCGGTACAACTAAAATTTCTCTATTAGAATATTAAGACTATTTATAGACCTTTTTTTTTTTTTACTTATATCAAGCTTAAAATGGTCTTGTGCTATTGGTAGATATTTCTCTTAATTGAAGCATTTATTTCTAGATAAAAGAGAAATTCTCTGACAATTAATAACTACGTCTAGGTTTAACGGCCTTATATTTTGTTATGTTATGTAATGATCTCATAATGAGAAATATTAAATAACATTTCCTTTAGGAAAATGTGCTTTTTTTTTAGTTAGCAAGTAAAGTAGGCTGACTAGCTTAGCTACGGTACAGAATGCTTTGGAGAGACTTTCGATAATAAAGCAGGGAAGAAAAAACAAGCTCTGGTGATAATCTGTGTTGCTTCTTTGAGGCATCACTAATTCATTCATGTGGAAAGTTGAAACAGTATACCGTACAAAACATCAGGAAGGATTGAAAATGTACCCATACGGTAGTCGGACGTGAAACTGGTGTGAATTGGCCCACAGGAGATGTTGAGATCCTGACGAATATCAGCCCCGGGGAGAACCTGCAGCTGGAGGCTCACCACTTCTCCATCGGTATAACCTTTCTGGAGCTGGTCCATCTTCCTGGAGAAACGACTGCCACCATCAAAACTACAAAACCTCTCGATGCTGACGCTCTGAGCGAGGTTTCCTCTCACACGCCACTCATTTCTGTTGTATATACAGTATAGACAAACCCTAAGAGGTCTTTAGCACCGTTACACCTGGCCATTTCAAATTGGGATCAAATCATGATGCTGTCTTTAATCGTTCTGACATCAACACCAGCATTCACAGAGCACATGCGTCACCTCTTACGAGGGCTTTTAAGTGTCAAATGGGATTTGGAAAGACGGATGTGGTTAAAACGCGTCTTACACCTCCCCAATAATTGGATGTAAATCTGTTCTAAATACTAAATTCTCGGGCGCATTTACGCTAACGTTGATCTTGCATGACTATTTAACGTCTTCTGCATTAGTGTCAGTATTAGTGTTATTTATTTATTTGTTTATTTGTTTGTTTATTTATTTATTTATGGGGGGGGGGGGTGTCCCAAAAAATTTTATATTACAAGGAATTTTTGTATTTAGGAGCATATTAAGCATAAAAACCGACGGCTTCCTTCCTCAAATCTGAGCCGCAGTCAAAGCCGCTGTAAATTACTCGATATGCTATTGATCAAAACAACCGACTTCTGTATTATTAAAGCGGCAGTAAAACCATCACGCTTTTAGCTACAGTTTGACCACTTGCACCACATTAAAACTGGAAATAACTGTTTATTGTGAACATTATTAGCAAACCAATTCAATTAATTATGGAACACTGGTGTATTTCATCATGTCGTTTTGATCGCTGTTTAATGAATAAGCAGAAATCCTAATCATTAAGCCGTTGTGCCGTTCATTGAATTTATGACCATGTTGTTGCGTAGGTACCAAAGCTTGCTGTTAATGATCTACATTGTTTGGCAGAAGAGCTGTATTAATAATAAATCAAATGGTCTATTAATCACTGGCGTATTTTACCATATTGTTCTGTCCATGTTCGATAAACGCAATAAGCAGCTCGAGGTCTTTCTTAGGTACGAGGTGAAACATCGGAACTGTAAGTTCTCCTCAAAAGCCGAGAACAACCTGACGATTTTCTATAAACGTTGCACAGTTAGCGTCTTCAGGAAATTCCGAGCGTTTTAAATCTGAAGACAAACTGTGATTGATTATTTGTTTTCACTGACTGATTTAATGCTTACTACTCCATTTAGTTATTTAACATTTTTCCAAACTTTTTCATTCATTATTTTTTTTGAAGGTATTTTCCCTTAAATTCCTTTTTCTTTTACACAGTATGTTGTATAAACACAGAGAGATAAATGTAAATGCTTTGTTTTTTTTTTCCTCCCTCTAGTCTGGTGGAACTTTGTACTATATAGTGAAATGCAAAACCGTAAGTATGTTTAGGCTAATTTTATATATGTGTGTGTGTGTGTGTATATATATATATATATTAGAAATTAAGTACTAATAAAAAAATAATGTAGTTTTAAAACAGATTTTTTTCCATCATAGTTTAAGAACACTCGGACCCTTACTGTTGCGGACATCAATGACAACGCGCCAGTTTTTGATCAGAAACAATACACGTCTACCGTGTCAGAGGTGAACTGAAGTTTTTGTTGTTATATTTTATCCCATGATCAATATCTCTTCATCATTACCGTTTCATTCCCGTCTCAGTAAGGATTCGTTCACTGTTAGTCAAATCTGATTGGATTAAAGTTCACGAATGAACACGCATGTTTTTGTTCAGACGGAAGGAGTGGGTTTCCAGGTCCTGAAGGTGCGAGCGGTCGATGCTGACGCTACACCAGCAAACAGCATAGTGACTTATTCCTTACTGGTGAGTTTCAATAGTGTTAACGTGTTAAACCCTGGTTTAAAAGAACCCCGAAGACTTCACGCTGTTAATGAAGGTCTCTTTATATAATTGTCAATTGCTGTAACTGTCAAGCTGTAACTTGACGTTTTCCAACACTGGAAAGTCTTCAGGACGGAGGAGTTTACATTTTCTGTTGGGTTTATTTTTTGTCTTGTTAACTTAATTTGGTCTTATAACCTGGTGAAGGAACGAACTCGTTTTCCACGAATGCGCCACAACATAAAATGTCAATATAAATGAATAAAATGCCATTTAATAAAGTGGCATTGAATACGTTTTTTTTTTTTGGTTTGTTTGTTTGGGTTTTTTTTTTATTATTGTTTAGCAAATTTCCAATTTGCTGTGGTGTAAGAGGAATAAAACACTTCCGGATCTGCAAACAGATAACCAAAACAGTGACGCTAGAAACACAGACCAGAACCGGAGATACAAGGCAAAAATACATATGCTAAGAGTCGAACTGAGGCACACGCACACACAAACACAAACACAAACACAACAGAAGCTAGACAATAAGAGGTAGGAAAACAAGAACTTATATAGAGGTGCTAATTACAGTGAAAGAGGCACAGGGAGGTGGATTGAGACATGTGACCTGCTGGGAAGTGTAGTCCAGTGACAAAAATAATCCACTTTGGGATGCTACTGGCATCACACCACCTGGTCGTTTATTATTTTTACTATAACAGCACACCTCAAGTGTTTAATTCCTTACTTATATAATAAGAAAAAGTCTGAATAACTGAGTAATCATGTCAAGTAATCGTCGATTGTTAGCTACGTTAGCGTTGCTGTTTGAACTCGGTCTAACTTGGTCTTTTATCCAGTCTCCAGCTCCGCCTGAGTTTGAGGTGCGGAACGATGGGACCATCAGGTTACTCAGTCGGCTGAACTACAACGTCGCCAGTCTCTACAACTTCACTGTGAAAGCTGTGGTAAACATTAACCCTGTGAAGCAGTTACCTGCACGATATAACAACTGAAGTACCTCTGGGTAGCTGTAACAGGACGTGTTGTGTCAGATAACGTACACAAAGGTCCTGTGACAACAATTCAAATCATGTGGACAGGTTTATGTAAATACGTTCCAAAAAGAAAACAAGAGTTATTTTATTATTGTACTGTGATAAGGGTGGCTCAGAGGTCAGAGGTTTCGGTAATGAAAACTGGCCTGGGGATGTTTCACTCAAGTAGGAACTGATGTGGAACCAAACATCAAGACACTTTAATCTGTTCTAGATCTGACTTTGGGACTCTATTAGTTATATAAACACAGAAATGTCATTCATTAAATATTCTTTAAATATACTGTCATTTCATTAAATATACTTCCTGACATCTACAGAGATTGTTATTATTATTATTATTATTATTATTATTGGCTCACAGAATATCTATTGGGCTTCTTTAACCTTCCTTTCATGTACACATGAACTCTTCTTGATTTCAAATAACTAAATGGATAAACATGGATAATGAACTAACTAATGCATTAGATTAAAGTTGAGGAAATGATTCAAATTAATGTCAAATCAATTTTTTTTAATTTTATTAAAATTAATCTGGGTGAGATTTTAGGTTCGATAAACCATGGGTGGCTGATATAAATAAGGTAGCAGGGTTAAGCCCCCTATTTTTCAAAAGACTTTGATATAAGGTTATAAGACTTGTCAATCATCTGTCTTTACTTGGGACTTGACTCTGAACGTGACCCTGGACCTGTCGGTCTTTACTTGGGATTTGGTCTTGGACTCGTCTGTCTTTACTTGACACTTAACCCTGGACTCAACTGTCTTTACTTGACACTTAACCCTGGACTCAACTGTCTTTACTTGACACTTAACCCTGGACTCAACTGTCTTTACTTGACACTTAACCCTGGACTCAACTGTCTTTACTTGACACTTAACCCTGGACTCAACTGTCTTTACTTGACACTTAACCCTGGACTCAACTGTCTTTACTTGACACTTAACCCTGGACTCAACTGTCTTTATTTGGACTTGACCAGGGACTCGTCTGTCTTTACTTGTTATTTGACCAGGGACTCATCTGTCTTTACTTGACACTTGACCAGGGACTTGTCTGTCTTTACTTGACACTTGACCAGGGACTCGTCTGTCTTTACTTGACACTTGACCAGGGACTCGTCTGTCTTTACTTGAGACTCACCCCTGGACTCATCTGTCTTTACTTTGGACTTGACCCAGGACTCAATGTCATTATTCCGGACTTCACACAGGACTTTGTCTGTCTTTACTTGTAACTGGACACAGACTTGTCTTTTATTACTTGAGATCTGAAGCAGGTTTTGTCCTTCTTGAATAGAGACTTGACTGTCAAGACCATGGACTCATTTGTTATCTGAAACCCCAACCCCCTCACCCCCCCCCCCCCACCCCACCCTCACCCCCACTTGTTTCTACCTTTGTTGTGTTCCTTTACAAAAATGACAGTTTTGGATTTGGACAGCTGTCTCTTTCTGTTCTCTGCAGGATAGTGGGGGTCTCTATGACACCACCACTGTCATCATCAACGTCCAAGACTTTGACAACATGAACCCGTATTTCGACCACGCTCTGTACCAGGCATCCGTTCCTGAGAATCAGGTACGGCACTCACTTACACTTTCTACACCAAACTCTAGTGGCCGTGCCACACGTTCTGTCTGAGAAGAAACATGAATGGGTTAAAAACACATCAAAAACGTGTTTCGATACACAATACAAAACACCACAATGTCAAAATCACCCTGCGACTGAAAAAAATCTAAATAAAATACAGGAATTTGTGTTTTACCATAACAAAACCCAATTTATAAGAGCAGTAACAGATCATTAATGGCGCTTCAGTTGAAGCTAATGCTTGTGTTCTGTTTGATGATAGTGAATGCTAATGCTACAGAACCTATCCTTCAGAATCTACACTTCAGACAATCTTCCATGGTCTCTGTGGTTTCTAATATACTCCTGTAATGCTTACCTGCTCTTTTTCCTCACGTGCTAGCCAAAGTTCATATCAGATCATAGCTACTTCACCTGTTAGCTTAGCATCTAGCTTGACAGCTAATGAAAACCTGATGACCAAACATCCAGCAACGATAGTCATGGGTTATTGTTACCCAACCCTAAGTGTGTGATTCTCCTGAAGCCTTTATGAACATGTCCAAATCATATTTAACATCAAAAGACAAAAACAAGAGATAAAAAACTAAATCCGATAAAGAAATCGAGGCATATTTAAGCTGGACCGTTTTGATCTCATTTTTATAATACTTAAACAAATTTCATCCTTGAACTCTCATTAGCGCAACGTGTCCTGGTGCATTACACTCTGTGCTTTGATTCGATTTTCCCAAAAGTACTCTCTTCATGCATTATAAAGTATTTCCTGAACTCTACTCTCAGGTCGGAACCTTCACAACGGTCACGCCGGAGGCTATAAAAGCTCGAGATGGAGACACGGGAATCAATCAGACTGTAGTTTACGACATAATCAGCGGTACAGTATCTCACACGCTTCTTCCTTCTACAACACCTCATTGCCCATCAACTCTTGCCTGCAGAAACTGACATGCAAGCCAATTTTAATTGAGTACCCAGCTCGGATATGGCTACGTACTGCTGCTAGCAGCAATTAACCATTCAACTGGGCCTGAGAATCGATTTCTGGCTTTCTTAAGGAATCAAACACAACTCTGTGTAAGGAGTCGAGCGCAGGGTTACCAGATTCACGCTTTTTATTTATTTATTTTACGCGAAATTGAGTTTGGAAAAATCAAGTCTGTGGACGGCGGATTTGAGTCAGTTTACAAACCGTAAGTTTGCTCCGAAGCTCTTACGCAGAATTAAACCTCAGACTTAGGCAAACTTATGGCAAGCAAAGCGAACGTGTACGATCACACCGCGAGAGACTTTGCGCTCCAACAAAGGTTAGCAAGCATTCGTTATACACGTTACTTCTGATATCCCATCAGAAGTCCAGGTAATGGTGTAAATATGGAAGAAAATAGTGCAAAGACTGGAAGAGGGAAAAGGGAATTACGGAGAGGATAATATCTGTAAGTGGTGAACAAAAAGAAGACGTATTGCGGATACAGGGTGTCTGAAATGCGTGCACACCACGGTGGACGATGTAAAGAAAGAAACACGTCTGCGTTTTCCAATGCCCAAACATGGTGAGCCAGTTTAAGGTCTTTTTGTGAGATATAGTTGGGCGGGAAATTTTACCGAGACCTGCTGAATGCAAAAAGTTTGCAATGTAGGGTTTTTTTTTTTTATATTAAATTCATAAAACCGTAGGAGGTGTAAAAGTTTGAACTAGCTAACTGCTAACTGTAGTTATTAGATTGTTTTTCTGATGCATTCAAAAATCCCATCCATGTCTTATTAAGAGATTTAAAGATTATAATGTGTCACGTGAAACGATTTTCTGTCAAAGTGCATTCAAACTTTTGTCGTGCATTAAATCTTCTTGTACTGGAAATGTAGGATCTTGGCTATTATCGTGCTGCTGAATAATAACTAATACGCAGTCCGATTTAGTGTCTTCAGGTCTTATTATTTCGGTCTCATTTCTATGTTCTATGAAGTGTTTTGTTTCTGCGGCTCTTCCCAGTCACTCCAAGTAAATATCAGCCCAACTTCGGCATCGACCAGAACACCGGGGTCGTCTCAGTGACGACGGCGTTGGACAGAGAGGAAATAGAAACCATCACACTCCAAATACAGGTGGAGTTTCTCCAACGAATTCATGCAATATGAAAATCATACACGATTGAGTATTTGCCCCGCCTTACGTTGAAACGATCAAATCGGCAATACATTTACTGAGTTTGGGTAAAGAGTTCATCAGAAGTCACGGTCAAAAAGTGTACGGTGCACACTGAAAAAACCTTTCCAGGTTATTTATATTGCCTCCTTCAGCTCCTTCAGTGAAATGTCAGTATTTTGCTCGTAGGTTCCAGATTTCCACCCACTCTGAACAGCTCACGGAGAACTGTACGAGAGCTCGAGCCGGTTTGAACTTTTCATGCCTTAACCCTTTACTGCGTGGCGTTGGCAACAATTCAACATATGGCAACGATTAATTTATCTCCAATTTTCTGATAGGCAATAATACAAAACTAACCGGAACTACTAAAGGAAACAATTCAAATGCTAGCTGAGATAAGTTAGCGTTTTATTTATTTTTTTGCCATTTAAACAAGTTGATGTATTTTGAGTATTCTGTTAAATGGTGAAATGTAATCGTATGGTAACAACATATGTGCGTTCGTGAATTTAAACAGGCCTACGTAGCAAAAAAAAAAACTAAACGAAAGACACTAGGCTTCTCTAATAGTATATTTACATCAAAGTAAGAAAAACTGCTGTGATTTCAGGCCTTCTGCAGTTACACCTTATTTTCTAAATGCTTTGTTTCAAGAGAAAGAATTAAAAAGACATTTCACCCAAAACATGTTTGAACCTAATTCCTTACAAATGCAGTTCCTTTCTAGAAGATATAAGTTTTACATGCGTACTAGGTGGCAGAAAAACTCGTTATTATTCGTGACTGTACGATACTTTGCACCATTTAACATCGTTGCCGTACTGGTTTTGTAGATAAACTGTAAAACCAATACCTGACAGTTTAGATCCTGCTTGGAGAAAAGAGCTGGAAAAACTTTCTTTTTTGGTTGCTGAGGTTGAGGCTGGGGTTAGATTTAGGTGTAGTACAGCATTAATTAGCTGCATTATTAACTATGTCAATGGAAGGTCCTCACGTGGATAGTAAGACAAACGTGTGTGTGTGTGTGTGTGTGTGCGTTTCAGGCAGCTCAGGAGGACGACAGTACTAAAACCGCCAATGCTGTTGTGCTCGTCTCCATCGAGGATGTGAACGACAATGCACCGGAGTTTGACCAGAGCAACTACACTGTGGTTATTCCGGAAAATTCCCCCCGAGACCGCTTTGTTCTTCAGGCCAAAGTCACAGACCTGGATCAGGTTCGTGTGGCTTTTAGAGTTGCTTTAATATAAGCTTTCCAAAAAATAGGTAGAAGTTGTGTAGAACATCCAGCATTTACCCAACACTGAATGTGTGAATTCATTAAAAAAAAATGTAAATAAATAAATAAATAAATAAAAAAAGCGGATTCTTCTGATCCTTAGGGAGGTTTTGTGGGAACGCTGAGGCTTGTTCCAGATACAGTTCCTTTCTCCATCAGTCCAGACGGATCCATCTGGGTGAAGACGTCCACCGAGCTGGACAGAGAGACCACCCGAGACTTCACTTTTCAGGTAACATACAGTACGCCAACGTAGCCGAGAATGTACTAAATGTTAAGAAATTCGGAGTTTCGTGTAAATATTTCGAAGAAAATGTATGGAAAGTGGGATTAGTTGTTACAAAACAGTATATAGCAGGAAAAATATTATTATTATTATTATTATTACATTTGCTGTGATAAAATGTTGAGAATGTGTAAACCACATGCACACATCTCTTTGTAAAACAGATCGAGGCAAGAGAGGACCCCCCCTCCACCCACAGCACGACGGCCAGCGTGAACATCACCCTCTCGGACGAGAACGATAACAGCCCAGTGTTCGGAAGCACCAAGTATGAGGGCAGAGTTCCCATGGATCAGACCGTTGGCATGCTTGTTGTCAAGGTGACGCCTCATTGTTTGTGCTATCTGATTATGTTCCTCAGTAGAGGAACCTTTCTCTTATCTCAGACTTGTTTATAACTCAGGTTACCACAACCGCACCATTATACAGGGGCGTGTGTGTGTGTGTGTGTGTGTTTATATTTAACTACATAATGACAAATGTTTTACTGGTTTATAAAGCCCTACATGAATCATCATTCTATATTTGTGACTTTTTGTAGGGGTTGTGTTGTCAAAGAGTTTCGCTGCTGAAAAAAAAAAATTCCTCTTAGCCTAATGGTTTCCATTAAACTTTATATAATGGCCCTAATGGTTTGTTAAAGCTTTCTATATCATGGATTTTCCAAGGTCACCATCAGAGACCATCAGACCATTAAGTGTCATCTAGAATCAGCACCAAATTTCCTGTTAAACAATTAAAACACTTCATACTGTGATTTGCATGATTTACGTTTGCACTCTGAACTAAAATATCTGCAAATAACATTATATATATATATATATATACACACACACACACACACACACACACACCCATATTACTACCCATTACAGCCGAGTACAAAACCACCCGAAAGCAATAAAAACTTCTTTTATTTTATTTTCATGTATTTGCATCTTTTTTTCAAGCATATATCTCAATCTGTCCTAACATAGCAAAGGATTTTGAAAAATTGTTCATTATGAATAACTTTTTGACACTTTTGGGTATTTCTTTACCATGTACAGGTAGAAGCAACAGACCTAGACGAGGGACCGAACGGGCAAATCAGATACTTCATCAACTTTGGGAATGAAGAGGGCTATTTTGGCATAAATGAAAACACAGGCGAGATATCGTTAAACAAGACCATCCCACTTCTGGAGAACAAGATCCTCCAGTTTTTCTTGTACGTGACTGCAAAAGATGGTAAGTCAGGTGTTTTGTTTTGGTTTGTTTCATCCTCTCAGAAGAATTGGAGAAAGTGAGAGGTCCATCATTCTGATCAACGTTATCCTCCATCCCTACAGGGGGCAGCGTGAGCCTATCTTCCTCCGTTGTCGTGGACATTAAGGCACCTGGAGACTCTCGTCCACATTTCCTTCAGAAAACATATCAAGGGAAAGTAGAGGAAGAGGAAGAGGCGGGGGCGGAGATTGTCAAGGTGACGTTTTAGATTCCACACTGCAGATTAACTAGAGATGGCATGATACCAGTATTTCTTTTCTGATACTCGTACTGGAACCTTGAGTATCAGCTGATGTCGATACCCATCTGATATTTTTACTATAAAAACGTTTTTGTTTTTTTTTTCCTGAAGCACTTCACGTAATAAAATCAATCCGAACAACAACAAAAAATCTCTTAAAAGTATTTTTTATATGTAAACATGTCCAGTTCGAAAAAATAAATAAATAAATAAATAAAGGTACACGAGACATGAAAACCACACGTTTCTTTTGCTGAATACGTCAGTGGGTGTTGTTAATGTTGGGCCACGCAACTTTTTAAGCGCATCTGCCAAATGGCGTAAATGTAATTGGCCCAATACAGATTCTGGGTATTGATCTCTAGCTTTAACATGATTGATGTGTATCTTATAGCCAATTCTATTTTTACTAATAGAGATCTCTGTCAATATATTTTGACACTAATTCACGTGCACACTGCTGTAGAATTGTGGTTTCTCCACGGAACATAAAAGCTAATCATTTACAAGATCATTGAGGGTGAAATGAAGGAAGGAGGAAGTCTATTTCCTGTCAGCAGTTAGAGTTTAAAGATGACAATGTCCATGTTTTGATCTCCAGGTGGCTTTCCTGTCTATGTCCCCTGAGGTTCCGGTCACCTTAACTGTCGAGACGGAAGCAGAGAAGTTCTCCATAGACCAGCTGACTGGAATGCTCACGACAAAAGTCAAACTAGACTACGAGGCGCAGAAGAACTACACCGTCCAGGTGTCTATTTCGGATGGCACCAACCGCGATGAAGCCTCGGTTCATGTCGAAGTTTTGGACATCAACGACAATCGTCCTACGTTTGCCTCCAGCTCGATCGCCGTTAACATCCCAGAGGACGCAGAGATTGGCGCTAACGTGACATACGTACAAGCCACGGACGCAGATTCAGGGTTAAATGCGGAAATACGGTACAGTCTGGAGGGTTCAGCTGGGATGTTTAGCATGAACCCAGAAACAGGTTTAATCATCGTAGTGGCAGCACTGGACAGAGAAACCCAGGACAAATACAACCTCATAGTAGTCGCCCAAGATCAAGGTCGACCACCACTCTCAGCACAGGCGTCCGTGGTGGTCACGTTAACCGACGTCAACGATAATTCCCCCGTCTTTTCCACACAGCGGTACGAGGCCAGTGTCTTAGAAAATGCCACCATCGGAATGAACGTGATTGTTGTCAATGCCACCGACAAAGATGAAGGTCCCAATGGTCAAGTGACCTATCACATTGCCAAGCAGGAGCCACCTTCTCCACCCGCAGCCTTTTCCATAGACGACGGATCTGGTATAATAAGAGTGGCTCAAAACCTGGACTACGGCAAGGCGAAGAAATATACCCTGGAGGTGGAAGGGAGGGATGGAGGCAGTCCATCTCTTACAGGCAGTGCAACGGTGGTTGTACTGGTGGAAGACGTGAACGATAAAGCTCCAAAGTTTAGCAAGGATCAATATGACGTGGCTGTCTATGAGAATATAGCTCCTGGATCTCCGCTTGTGTCACTGGAGGTCACGGATGAGAATGAGGTGAGATACAGGGAGTAATGGAAAGTAAAGGAATGTTAAAACATCCACATTTTGGCAGATTTGAATCCAGATGATGGCACAGCCAGCTGTGACCAGGAGCTAAGGGAGAAAAATTGGTTGTTTTCTTTGGGGGAAGGCATGTGTTATGACCCATACCCATCCCCCGGCTGGTAGCTGTCATATGAATGGGGAGAGCTGGCTGGTGGGTGGGAATAGGCAGGTGACCAAACTGGGGAGGAATTTATTTGTGTAAGCCAGTAAGTGCTTTAGAAATTTGACCAAACATTACCAACAAGGTTCCCTGATAAATTAAGGGTAAAATTCAATAACATTTTGCTAGCGTCAATGAATATTAGTATTGGCTGTGTAGTGTTTTTTTTTGTTTGTTTGTTTGTTTGTTTGTTTTTAAATCCCTTAAATATTTTCTGTCCTGCTTCCTTCCTCTGAAGGGTGGATTCTCCAATGGGCACTTCCTTTTGACCAGTGACGTTTTCAGTATTACCAATGAAGGCGTGGTCCACCTGCTGAGTAATTCTAGCCTTGACAGAGAGACGAGAGACAACTACGTTCTAGAGGTTCAACTCATTTTCATTATCCTTTTTCTTTGGGCTCAGTTTGATTTGCAGAAAAATTGAAAACAGAACAGAATTCCCAGCTGATCTCAGCCTCCCTCTTTTTATTTGTGCCTCCGCAGGTGGTGGCTGTAGATCAGCCCGTCAATGGCTTGAGCGCCACGGCCCAGATCAACATAATAGTTCTGGATGTCAACGACAACAACCCACAGTATTCAGAGTTCCAAAGTCCTATAATGATCCCTGAAGACAAAACAGGCGAGGTGATTCAAATCCAAGTTAGTGACCGTGACATCGACTTGAACGGAGAGGTCACCTTAACCACGTACTCCTATGGTGATGTCTTTGGATTCACGTCGGTGAGGGGGGGTTAACACTTTCAAAAGCATATTCCTTCCACAGACATGTTCTTGTTAATGCAAAATATACCCTTAGATCCTGTGTAAACTTTGCTCACTGTTCTGTCTTTCAGGATGGGACTCTGATGGTGACTGGGACACTAGATCGAGAGAAACAAGAGATTTATGATTTGGTCCTTGTGGCGAGCGATAGTGGCACACCATCCAGACATGTAAATAGTTTTTCTTTGGTCTTTACAGAGAAACGCATGTAAAGACACTTGTAAATCTCATGACAGGAGGTTTTTCCTTTATGTCCAATAACAAAACGGCTCATTTTAAGCCCTCGGCTCTCGTGCATAATTTCTTTCACGCTAGTCAAGTGAATTTGATCTTGATTCCCCCTAGAACATTACCACGCTGACGATTATTGTGACTGATATTAATGACAACGCGCCGGTCTTCAGTCAGGCTTCCTACTCAATACGTGTTTTGGCTGAAGATGTTAAAAAAGGAGATCTGGCGTTAACCGTGTCTGCTACGGATCTAGACGCCGGGAACAACTCTCTCGTCACCTACAGGTCAGAACTGAGAGAAAAATAATAATACTGTTACAATAAAAGGACAAGGATGTACAACAGAACCATTATGAACGAGAAAGCCTTCACAACATGTGGTTGACTAAAAGATATTCCAAGAGTAAATGTAAACGTGTAGACAAGTTCTGTGAAATATTTCTTATCTCCAGGTTCTCTGAAGGCTCCGACATGGTGGATTTGAATCCTGAGACAGGAGCCATCACCTGGACTCGTGACCTTACTAACGTCACCGAGTACATGGATATACAGCTGATCGTTCTGGCAGAGGATCATGGAACACCACGCCTAAATGCTACAGGTCTGTACAGTGTATAACCCACGCCCACTTTCTCCACAACAACAGCTCACGACATTTTTTGGAAAATGTAGACGGATATGGTTGTAGATCGTGTGTTTCTCCCTTGATAGCAACGGTCACGATCGAGGTGAGAACCATCCAGACGACGGACAGTATCGTCTTCGAGAAGTCCACCTACTTCTTCTCAGTAAAGGAGAACGGACCAAATGAAACAAATGTCGGTGAGGTCAAAGCGCTGACAGGAAACCAGCTGATCCAGGTCACTTACAGCCTGATGTCACACACAGACCTGTTCACTGTGGACAGTTCAACTGGAGCCATCAAAACACTTCAAACACTGGATAAAGAAGACAAGGAAATGTATATCATTAACGTGGAAGCCACTGACTCCAGGACAGCCACTAACACCAATACAGCTAAAACTACGGTATTAACACGTATATATCTGGCCCAAACACTAAACCAAACAATATTCAGTCATGTGACCAAATGCAGGTTAAGGTTAAGACAGCTCTTGGCTTTAATTACGTTGGAATGATGTGAACTTTCTTATTATTTGTGCCCCCAATAGGTTGTGATTCAGGTAGAAGATGTGAACGAGACTCCTGTCTTTGAACGTGAAACGTATACGGCAGAAACCGTCAGCACCGCCCCGTTCAGATATCCGGTAGTGACCGTGAAGGTAGGAGACAGCGTCACGTGCTGCTCTGATACGTGTTTGATATGGATCTGCAATCCAGTGTCCATCCACAGATGCCGACTTTTAAACACAATACGATTTTGAGCTGATGTGATTTAGTGAGAGAGCTGCGATGAGTGTAAGGACACACGTCCTCTATTTGGGACTGACAGGCACAGAGGCCACGCCTCATTCACTGGGGCTGTCTTAGTAACACTCAGCCGAGTTCCCCCATTAGAATGTGGACTAAACCTTGGCGTACGTTTTGTTTCCCTGCAGGCGTTGGACCCTGACGTCGGGGACAGTGAGGAGCTCCGTTACTCCCTGCAGGAGTCCAGTTCACTGCTGGGAATCGAGAGCACCTCTGGGCAGGTCTATGTGCTGGATTTATCAGGAATGGGTGGCAAAAGAGTCACCGCTCACGTTAAAGCCACAGATAAACACGGACTCTCTGCAACTGCTGAGATACAGGTAAATCTCAGAGAGGAGAACTTCCTGACTGTCTAGACAAGGAGTGTCCAATCTTATCGGGAAAGGGCCGGTGTGGGTTCAGGTTTTCATTCCAACCGAGCAGGAGCCACACTTGATTCCACCTGTTTAATCAGTTGATCTTGGCTTTCAATAGACTCAGGTGTGGCTCCTGCTTGGTTGGAATGAAAACCTGCACCCACACCGGCCCTTTCCCGATAAGATTGGACATCCCTGGTCTATACCAATCCACTGCTGCTATAAATCAGCTAAACCTGATCACTTTGGCAAAATGATGAATCTTCAGTTTTTTTGTTTGTTTGTTTGTTTGATGAAAAAACACATCTTGGTCAGGTGAATCTTCTCAGTTTCAGTGTCAGCAGTGGTCATTGTGGATCCGTCACTAGAAGGACACTAGAAGATCTGATTTTTTTCTCGTTCGACTTGTCTCATGTTATTGTTCATAAATAAATCAGTCAAGCAAAAAGACACCATGTGACCCTGTGCGCGTCTCTTCCAGATACACGTGAAAGACAGCGACAGCGAGAACATCGTGGTGATCGCACTGAACCAGCCCCTTCACACTGTCGAGAAGAAGATTACAGAAACTCAGAAGTGAGCACTTTCCACTCAGGATTTTACAAGTATTCTAGTTCAAAATGAGCATTTCCTTTAGGGTAAAACATTTACTGGAGTCGACTTTCCAGTGAGAAATATCGTACCTTTTTGCCATGGAGCCGGCTCGGGTGTTATGCTCGTACTTAAATCATGTTTCATTTAGCGAGAGAACATCACCAAATCAGAATCATGCAGAAGATCTTATTACACCTTCATCCGTCTCCCCTTTCTCTCAGGTCTCTGGAGAAGGTGCTCGGTTGGAGCGTGCACATCATCAGCATACGAAGCGAGAACGGAAACGAGATGCGCTCACGTGTGACGAAAATAAATGCGAAGACATACATCAGCTTCATCGCCGTGGACACGGATGGCGTGGCCATCGGCGCCCAAAAAGTCCACGAGTAAGTTAAGGCAAGACAGCCTGTCATAGTCGACAGTGTATACAGTAAACATAAACAACGGTTACTTTTAGCTCACGTCTTCATCAAACTCATCATTAGTGTCCAGAAAGTGAAAGAATTATAATCAAACACAAGCAGCAGCTTTTCCAGTTAAAGGCAGTCCGAATGTTTACCACTAGCATCATTTTAATATGCTGATGTGTTAGTATTTTTACACAAGCCCTGCTACTCCAAGACTTACGGTGAGACCCCAGGGCTGAGAGACAGACCAAAACAGCAACACTAACGGGACAAATACTAAACCAGATGACGCCAATAAGGGGCGCTAAATCTTTAAACATGAAATACTGACTCTACTCAACACAAAACAGCAAGAGATATATCAATTCTCTCTCTAAGCAGAAAAGTTCCCAAAAAGCAAACCTTATATGCTGTAACTTGTACAGGAAGCTAAAGCGCGAGAGCGAGAGCGTGAAAGTCGAACTGGAGAAAGTGTTCGGTTCTAACGTGGAACTGGAAGAAGTGGAGCGAGAATCTGAGGAACAGGAAAACGCCACCGAAACGACTGCCATCGTGCTCGGCGTCTTGTTAGCGCTCTGCTTCGTCGCACTCATCACGCTGGCGGTGGTTTACGTGATAAAGTAAGTACTTCGACGATGTCCTTCTGACCTGCTATTGGCTTTCTCCACCATAATTAGACAACAACCATCCAAACGTTCCTCGAATGGAACTGCTGGTTGGTTGTAGAGTTACGGAGGTGTTTTTGAACGAGAATGATTTATTTCTTTTTTCTGTCTCAGGCTCAAGAAGATTAAAGATACCGATTCAGATAAAGAAAGTTTTAACATCACAAAGGCAGAGAGATGCAGCGTGTAAGTATTCAAAGCGATGGAGTTTGTGTTTATTTTAGGACTTTAGAGCATGTTGGAGATCTAACCTCTCTTAACATTTTGTCTCAATGTCTTCTACAGCTTCACTAACGAAGACGCATTTAAAGTGAAACAGGAGGTAAGTGAACGTCAGGTCACGGCTATATCCCAAATGCTACTGTTGCCAATGGTAACGGTCATGATAAAAGAAAACGCTTGCTGTATCAAACAGATCACCTTATTACTGTATAAATAATAATAATAATAATAATAATAAAAAGAAGAGCTGCTAGAAAATATCGAAAATATATCGCGACAAGCGTCTACGCTGGTGCTATTGTAGACTACTCAGTCGCTAGCAATCGGGCTAATCCATAACTAGTACGTTCAAGTGTGGATGAAGGATGGATTTTAAACTGATGTATGTTGATGTTCATTTAAATGTGTCCTTTGGTGTTCAAAGTTTAAAGGTAATAAAGTGAACAGGGCCCTGGGAAAATGAGTCCCGACTACGTAAAACCTTCGGAGAAGTTTACTTAGTGTGTGTTAACAGAATATTGAACTGGGGAACATAGGAATGACCCCCACTAATGTGGTATAAGAGGAATAAACCACTTCAGTACGTCACTACAACCAGGAAGTTGATTCGTTTCCTCTAACTGCATGACCCCATGTGCGTTATTCCTTACTTATCATTCATGTGACTCTTTTTTTTTTTTTTTTTTGGGTGGTGGGGGGGTTTGTTTAAGGATCAGCAAAGCTGGTGTAGCAACAGAAAAGCATCAGGAGTGTCTCCGAAGAGCAGCGTGGAAGTGACTGCTTCAGACAACTGCGCCAGCGTCACCTCGTCCCTCTAAAGACCAGCTGCATGTCTAAAATCACACATCACTCAAGCACCTTATGTATCAGCCAGCAAAATGAAGCATAGTTCTGTTTCAAGGCCCAAGGTTAATGTTCTTTTGGGGAGGGATTTGCTTTGACTCAAAAAACAACCCACAACAACAATAAATAAACAAAATACATATATTTATTATATTTTCAAACAGCAAAAGATTCGGCTGCCATATTTACTAGACTGTAATACACTTTTTTTTAAAAAATCCATATACCACTGTGTTAGCAGATTTAGGGTAATCATACTACTCCAGAAAACATGTTCGAGGGTTAGCATGGTTTAAAAAAAAATGAATGAAATGCTAGTCGCGCTAGCGGAAGTGAGCTTCATGCTAGCTCCTGTTGAAGTGAATTACAGCGAATGTCTCAGCATTTAAATATAAATATATAAAGATGGACATAGAGACATCTCTTTCCAGGCATGATAAAGGGATTTAAACAAGGACTTTATTGAAGATTATATAATCCTTAAAAATGAGCAAAAAGCCGAACTAGCCTCAAGTGCTCCCTCAGAGCCGGTACAAGCGTTATACGAAACAAAATAGTCTGGAAAATACACCGTTTGTTAACAGTGGAGCAGAAACTTCACTGATAACCTTGTTTAGCTCCAATTATTATTATTATTATTATTATTATGATTATTATTATTTTAAGAGTACAAATTAAAGTAACCTCTGCTGAAAATATCCCCCAAACAAACCATCACAGAAATTCTAATGGTTTCCACTACAAACAGCATTACAAACCATCAGCTGTTAACCATTACCAAATGGTTTCCGTTACATAGTAGGACGTATTAAGAAAGTAGGTCGTTAATGGTAGCCACTAGACATGACATACCACCAATAGAAGGCAACAAATTACCAGTAGATACCCACAGGAACCATTACAATTCCCATTAAAACCATTACAAAATCAGTGAGGGTTTCAATTGTTTTTTTTTTGTTTTTTTTTTAATTTATTTATTTCCAGCAGGGATACTTTTAGAAATCCCTGATTGTGAACATTTCCACATTTAGTAAATCATGCACTTACCTTCCTAGTAGAGGAGTAAACGTCAGGCTTCCACACGATTTCGATAAGAATAAAGCGGCGATTCCATATTTGGCGAGATCACGGAATCCACTACGATCCGATACACTTCGATTTAATAGCCTCGGAGCGACAGCTGAACAAATGAACTTGCTAACCAATTACACTGTCTGCACATCTGTTTAAAAATATTCAACAATTATTTTCTACACAACAGTTGTTGTTTTTTTTTGGCTAAGAATCTATTTATAATCAAATGATGAATCGATCCCAAACCGGCAGATGGTTACAACCAGACTTCCTGTGAACTGCAACCCTTGTGTGTTGTATAACTCTACAAATGGTTAATATTTTAGCATTATGTTTTGTTTTTTTTGTCTGTAAAAATGTAATTGAACCTAAGTATCTATCTCTGTGCATCGAAATACGTCAATATACATGTATAAAAATTGACTTCTGTGGGATTGTGAAATAAACAACAACAACACAACGGACTGTTAAAGATGCGAATCAAAGAAATTTCAGTCTGTCATGGTGACTTGCTTCATAATTAAATCATATTAAAACTTTATTAAGTTATCCTATATTAAAATAAATCAAGGCCAAAAATTTAAAGAAAAACGAATGAAGAAGAAAAAAAAAATAAAATAAAACAGGAACAAAAAAAAAAATATGCAAGAATGACATTAGATAGATTATGGAATGTATCTCGGTAAATAAAATATAGCTCCAACAGTTCCATCAGGTGTGCTTTATTCAAGCAACACATCCTCTGTGTCTGATAAAGCACCATAAAGTCTATATACATATACAGCATATGTATATACACAGTAGATTCATGTGTGTGTGTATATATATACACAGTATATATTGGCTTTACCCTTTTATATATACTGTATACATATATTTTACATATATATTTAACTTCTCAAATCTTCTCATTTACAAGGCCAGGCAACAACTAGAAGATTCTTTACAGAATCAAGTTTGTCGTGGTTCTTAATTTTTTTTTCTTTCATTCAATGTACAGGTAAACGTAGCTTTGATATCAACCACAGGGAAAAAAAAAAAAAAAAAAAATTCAAAAAAATCAGCAAGACGATTGCACGCCTTGCTTCGATAAGTACAAAACTGGCACAGGAGACAATAACAACAACAACACAATGATTAAAAATGCAAATTAAATTAGAAACAGAAGGGACTAAAACTCTGTAAACCTTTCCCTGTCTCGTTACAGCAACCGCAAAATGAATGAACCACATTTAAAAAAAAGAAAAAGAAAAGAAAGAAAAGAAATGTCTGTTTGCCCTTTGAGACGTGCTATAGCTGCTATTCACTGCGATTAAATTCTCAACTGATTTTTTTTTTCTTCTGTCCAGCGTCCAAAAGCTTCCTTAGCAACTCTTAACACTGTGTGAAAACATATCAGAAAAAATAATAAATCAAGATAAACTAAAGGGAGGGGGGGTTTAAAAAAAAAAAAAAAAAAAAAGACAGGAAGTGACATCACGACGCAGAGGGGCGTGAACCTCCTTTAGCCCCGGTGGAGAGTTTAGTAACCACGGCGATGGCGGCCTCCACGGTGCGCTGGAGCACATCCAGGATGTCCGGCCCGGAACTAGATGCTCCCTGTGAGGGGGACTGGCCGACCATCCCTGACTCCGCCTCTTGAAGGTTGCAGCTCCGCCCCTCGTCTGCGTCCTGGAGGCCGGAGAGCAAGAGCACTGCAGAGTCGTCTGCGGAAGAGGAGGAGGAAGAGGAGCAAGTCTTATTAGAGGCGTTCTCTCTCTCGCACGCCTTCACGTCCCTCGTGTCTTTGCGCTCTTCCTCTCCTTCGGCCTCCTCTTCCTCTCCGCCCGCCGACGGCCCCGGCCTCGGCTCCGCCTGTCCGAACACCTCCGGCAGCGACGAGGACGACGAGGACGACGATGATGACGACGACGATGACGTAGAAGCCTCCATTTTCTCCTCTTTAGTCGAGGTGCTGTCCGGAGACGGCGGGTCCTGCTCCGTCCCCGGATCGATGAGGGACGAGTCTCGGGTTTCCGTGTCTGACGTGCTGTTGGGCGTTAACGCCTCGGCAGGCTCCGCCTTCTGCTCTGAGCTGGGGACCAATGTGGAGGAGGCGGAGGCTGGACAGACTCCGCTCACAAGGGTGCTGCTGCTGCTCTCTGCTGGACGATCGACATCACCGCTGACACGCCGCCGCTTTACCGGAGTCGCCCCTTCCTCCTCCACTGAGAGCGAGGGAGGGGGAGAGAGAGAGAGAGAGAGAGAGAGAAACAGTGAAAAGTAAACTATTTGGCCTAATGGGAAGCCCAAACTAAACTCCAGAGTAAAATGCAGGGTTATCTGGCCCTAAACAGACAGTACAGCGTGGCAGATTATCTGAGCACGGTGACTGATCCAAAACTGAGAAACGCCTTGACGAGGTCCAGACTCG
>NC_071280.1:17063808-17076308 GCF_023375685.1 Ictalurus furcatus
TATATATATATATATATATATATATATATGTTTGTGTGTGTACCTAATGAGAGTGGTCCAGCAGGAGCGGCCGTCCAGGCAGCGTAGGTAGCAGCTGATGGTGGTCTTTTTAAACTGTTTAATATCTTCCACATCCTCCTCCCTCATATCAGCCCTCTGAGCCACAAACAGCTGCATGAGGTTAAAGAGCTCCTCCACCGCCTGCACACACACACACACACACGAGAGAGAGA
The DNA here is from genome assembly GCF_023375685.1 of Ictalurus furcatus. NCBI lineage: Eukaryota > Metazoa > Chordata > Actinopteri > Siluriformes > Ictaluridae > Ictalurus > Ictalurus furcatus. Next base: position 17,064,042 of record NC_071280.1, read on the forward strand.
GAGTGTTAGGATCACAGGTGTAATTATAGTACACGCTGACCAGGATAAAGCAGTTAATAAAGATGAATGAATCAGTATCTACAGCTGTATGCATTCACACCTCTTTTTTCTGGTCGTGTAGCAGGAAGAACGGCTTCAGAAGAGAGAGAGAGAGAGAGAGAGAGAGAGAGAGGGAGAGAGAGAGAGAGAGAGAGAGAGAGGTTTGTATGGATGTGGGTGTGTATTTACTCCTGTATACTGTACACGCGTGGCTGTATGTAATCACACGCTGCACTCCGTAAAACAAAAGCTTGAAGTTTTAAAGTGTCGTGATGTACACGGTGTCACTTCCTGATCGGACGAACGATCGAGTCCTTGGCGTAACTCTCGATCCGCTTCCAAGTGAACTCCGGTGGGATTCGACTCTGAATCGACTCGGCTGCAGGAAGCGAATCAGACACACTCTTGTTGCAAACGAACGTTTTTTTTTTTTACAACGTGAGCTGACAAACAGAGTCGACGCACAGAGCTGCAGAAATGCCGTGTGCTCTGAGATTCGGACCAGTGAACCGGACGTTAAGCGCTGGAACGCGATACACAAAAATGATTCAAAATAGATATTATACACGAGGGCGAGTCAAATGAAAAAGGGCCAAGTTTGCATTTCGTACTGTTTACTGCAAACAGGTGTCAATAAGCATCCGTGTACGATTATTCTACATGATCTCCATGGAAACGCTGCAGTGCTTAACTTAACGAGTGTCTGGATTCCTCTAGAAAGTAATCCCATCCGATTCCAGTTAACGTCGCCCTCTACAGTCTGTACAGGATTTCACGTCAGAGCTTGTTTTTTGTGATCGTTGCAGTCAAAAATGTTCGATACTTCTGTTTCTTTTTTTTTACATTTACGGTGCAACTTTCGGAGCTCCAAATCAGAGCGAAGGCACCCCTAAGTGGGGGAAAAAATGGCAGCAGTACCAACCAAATATTACAAAAACGTCCGATGACGTTTGGGTGGCATAAATTTATCACACTATGTACCTGTGCTAAATGTGTGCGTGTGCGCGCGTGTGTGTGTGTGTTTATGTACCCCAGGATACTGGCTGGCGTGAGGCGTGAGGTTCTTGAAGGCCCACTGGATGTTCTGGTGCGAGGCGAGCAGGCGTGTGAAGGAGGCCGACTGCTCGCAGCACAGGCGCAGGATGCCGTAGTAAGCAGGCAGCATGGCGCGGTTAAACAGCACCACCTCCTGATCGTCGTGATCGGCCAGGATGTAGTTAAAAGCGATGTTCTTGGTCACCACGGGGTTCTGCACGATCAGGCGCACGTTCTCGCTGCAGTCCACGCACACGTTGTACCAGAATGACAGTAGGGCCTGTTTGTTGTGGTTGGTGGCGATAGCCGGTTCGGAGAGTTTGGGCTGAGGGGTCCGGGTGGAAGTGGAGAGAAGGATGGAGATGTTGATTTATGTCATGTTTAATAAATAAATAAACAAATAAATAAATATTGCATGTTTCGCAAGTGAAATCTGCAACACTGCAAATATTGAGCGTGTGTGTGTTACAACAGCTTTCAGATCTGAAGCTCGGTCTTTCCGTGATTAGCTAGCTAGCTATATTAGTGTTGGGTGGGTGGGGTGGGGGGATCGTGGTTGTTATGGCAACAATATTTCAACAGGTTTGGCTGCCGTGAACTAAATCAGTGAGGAAAAAAAAATCAAGACTCTAGCTAGATTCCTCTTCAGAGATACTAAAACATCGGGAAGAAGGGACGAGGAGCCATTCCTAATTTGCATATCCATGCATATTCATAAAGGCGTGAATTTTTCATGAGGAAAAAGCTGTAAAGATGTTTGTAAACACAATCTGAGTACTCGAGTATAAAACCAAACTTGGTAGGTTCTCGGCGATCTCTCCTCACCTGAAAGAGGTTCCACAGGTCCATGAAGAAGCTGGAGAACATGAGCTTCTCCGTCTTGGAGATGAGGCAGTAGGTCATGAAGCTGAAGTACTGCACCAGTTTGGTCGTGCCGTGCACCGCCACGTCCACGTAGAGCTTGGCCCGGCCCAGCAGACCCAACAGGAGGTTGTAGACCTGCAGGAGAGGAGGAGATAAATAGCGGTAGTGACAAAACAAAACAAAAAACAAATAATTGTACTTTCTACACAAGTCATGAGAACACTGTTGCTAGGAAACTGGAAAACATGGCCGCCGAGCATAAGCTAGTTTTATCTGACCACTTGGCCAGTGTCGTATGGCAATGAACTGCTTTTGTCACACTCATCTGACCACCCTGGACCATCAGGAATATCGTAGCATCGACTTTCTACTAACTCCACCTCTAACTAGGTAACTCGGAAAACATGGCCGCCGAGCATACACTAGCTAACGACTGAGGATAAGAAATTAACTTAGCTGTCACTCAGCCGTTAAGACTCTGTGCTCCAGACAAAATGACAAAATGGCAGTGTGTGTGTGTGGGGGGGAGCTCACCTGGTGTAGGACGATGGTGGTGTCTGGACTCAGGGGCAGATCCCGCGTGGGGATGTGGAGGGAACGCGTGGAGCGGAACATCTGACGGAACGAGTTACTGGGGATGAGCGAGACGAGCAGGTACGCCGCCGCTGAGGAGACACACACACACAGACAGTGTGTGTTTAGACCAGCAGACATGTGGGTAACAATAATGTGTATGAGGGCAGGTGAGGGTGTGAGTGTGAGTGTGTGTTTACAGGTGCGGACGCGAGGGTAGTTGTGTGCCAGCAGGAAACGCTCCACCCAGTTCTCCATGTTCTGCAGCACCCAGCTGTGAGCCAGTTTATTACGGGGCGTCTGAACAGCAAGCCAGTCCAAACACTGAGACGGGTTATACTCAATCACCTGCAGCACGGGGGGGGGGGAGAAAGAGAGAGAGGGAGACAGAGTGAGAGAGAGCGAGAGAATGAGAGAGAAAGAGAGAGAGGGAGAAAGAGAGAGTGAGACAGGCAGACAGAGTGAGAGAGAGCGAGAGAATGAGAGAGAGAGAGGGAGAAAGAAAGAGAGAGACAGACAGAGTGAGAGAAACGGAGAGAGCATGAGAGAGACAGAGAGAGAGAGAGCGAGAGAGAGCGTGAGAGAGACAGACAGAGTGAGAGAGAGCGAGAGAATGAGAGAGACAGAGAGAGAGAGAGAGAGAGAGAGAGAGAGAGAGCGTGAGAGAGACAGAGAGACAGAGAGCGTGAGAGAGACAGACAGAGTGAGAGAGACAGAGAAAGAAAGACAGGTATGTTTTAGGGCCTAATTGATAAATCGAATGTCCAATAAATAAAAAAAAAAATCACAAAAAAGACGTTATAAATCTCTTATTATTTAACTTACTTTAATACTATTTTGAATGATCTTACTTCTCTTCTATGTTTAAATTCTTTAAAAAAAAAAAAAAAAAAAAAATGTATTTTGTTATTTTTTTCTTCTTTCACTCGCTGCAATGATTTATTCCCTAATTTTGATCTTCCTACTTTATCATTTCATTTTTGATGAACATTTCCTCCTTCCTCGTCTTTTTATTAAGCCCTTTATTCACTTTATAAACATTCGGAATCTTCTGGGTCCCTCCTACTCAAGTAATGAACACGCTGTTGCTAGGCAACTAAAAAACATGGCCGCCGAGCAGAAGCCAGCTAACGACGGTGGGTAAGAAATGAACAAGCCGTCACGCCGCCGTTGAAGACGGCCGTGTCTACGGAACATACGTTTTTAATACGGGTTTCAGGCTCGCGCCGGCTCCGCGTGGCCGCTCGGCTCGTTTCAAATGACCTTCAAACTCGGAAATCATTCTGAAACGACACCATAATTACACGATAATTACAACTTCCACTGGGGCCCGTCAAGAGCAGTCATGAGCGCCTTGTTTACTTCAGAAGGTCTGAACCCCACAGGCGCGGGCCGTTAACGTGGAATCTTCTAGTAAACACGGGGAGAATAATTGCCCTGTCGTTTACCTCCCAGATCCTCTGCAGTATGTAGGAGGCGAAGGAGGGCATGCCGGGTGGGCCTGCAGCAAACTCCATCAGCATGGTCAAGAGCTTGAAGAAAGGGTTCGCCGCCTAACACACACACACACACACACACACACACACACACACACACAAATGAGAAATGAAGAAAAAAGTGAAACATAGCCCCCAATTTATTATTAAGTAAGAAATTGTTTTTTATTTATTTTTTCCACCAACAAGGTGCTGGTGCGTCATACAGTGGTGCTTGAAAGTTTGTGAACCCTTTATCATTTTCTATATATCTATATATGAACCCAATTAAAACAAACAAGACCAAAACATTACACTCGGTCGTTTATTTATCGAGACAAACGATGCAATATTACATGTCTGTGAGTGGCAAAAGTATGTGAACGTCTAGGATGAGCAGTTAATTTGAAGGTGTTGACGCTCATCGAGCTGGAAAAGGTTACAGAACCATCTCTAAAGAGTTCTGGACTCCACCGATCCACAGTCGGACAGATCGTGTACAAATGGAGTAAGAATGTAAAAACCATTGTTCCCCTCCCCAGGAGTGGCGACCGACAAAGATCACTCCGAGAGCAAGACGTGTAAGAGTCTGCGAGGTCACAACGGAACTCAGGGTAACTTCTAATCAAATAAAGGCCTCTCTCACATTGGCTGATGTTAATGTTCATGAGTCCACCATCGGGAGAACACCGAACGACAATGCTGTGCATGGCAGGGTTGCGAGGAGAAAACCACCGCTCGCCAAAAAACAACATTGCTGCCTGTCGGCAGTTTGCTAAAGGTCACATGGACGAGCCAGGAGGCTACTGGAATAATGTTTTGTGGATAGAGGAGACCAAAATAGAGCTTTTCGGTTTAAATGAGAAGCGTTACGTCTGGAGAAAGAAAAACACTGCATTCCAGCAGTAGAACCTTATATATCCATCTGTGAAACACGGTCGTGGTAGTCTTCAGGGCGTCGTTACATCGTCATGGCGACGTCAACCATGATGTCATTTACATGACCACAAATGAAAACGACTATTTGTTTGTTTGTTGCAAGGTTACTCACACAGGAGATGCACTGCTAAGGATTTCTTAAAGTACAATTTATTTATTTATTTATTTTAAACCAGTAATCCACGTAAACATAAATAAATACAGCTTCCTGTTCACGATATAAGACGACATGTGAACGGCCGACTGATACGAATCTTCTGCATACAAACTTCACTGATAAATACAGTATCGGCGCCACAGCGCCGCTTTCTTCCGGTACGAGACGGGAGGACCTACCTCGGGTGTGAGCTTGGCTATGGACGTGAAGAGCATGGAGACGATCTAGAGCGAAAAGAAGAAAGTCGTCATGGAGATCAGATCTGCAGATGTTGTGGATGTGTGTATACGAATATATATATACACGTTACTCGGAATGAACAGATAGACAAATATAAAGACGGATATGAATACGAGGAGGACTAGTTTGGATTTGTGTGTGTGTGTGTGTGTGTGTGTGTGTGTGTGGTGGCGTACGTGCTCGGCGAGCCTGTTGTTGTATCTGCACAGGCTGAAGATGAGGTTGCAGGTCTGCCGGATGTTGATGCTGTCTCGAATGTGCTGGAACAGGAAGGGGAACCCTTTCCCTCCGGTCAGAGCCGCCATGTCACTCTGAGACAGAGTCAAGTGTCTGTAGAGACGAGAACACGAGTTAGATCGGACTGTAGGGTATCAGCATCGTGTGGGTCAATGTGTGCATGTGTGTGTGAGAGACCTCTCCGAGCGGGACTGCTCCACCAGCAGGGCGATGAGGGCGATCATTTTCTCCAGAGCGGCCGGTCGGTACTTCTCCTCCGCTAGAGACAAGATGTCCTCCTCCTCGTCCTCTTCCTCTCCTTCTTCCTCAGACAGCACCTCCACCTGAGGCTGGTGAGGAAACACACACAGAGATTTAGCAGAGTCGCCCGTCATCGCACTTTTATTTTAAAACACACAGTCTGTTCCGAAAGTTTTTGACAAGACAAGGAGGTTCATCTGAAGTCATCAGAGACCCACTAATTATGGACAAGAAAAATCTTTTAGGTGCCTTTTTTTTTTCTTCCCACTGAAGTTCAGGAACCTTTTGAGGAAACAGAAAGAACAATACGCCCCCTGGACGAAGTGCGAAGAGTTACAGAAACATTCCTCTTCAACATTCACGCCTTGCTACCGCTAATAAGCGTTAGCTAATTTTTGTTCCTGAAAAAGTTCCTTAAAAAGTTTTTCAGTTTTTCTCGAAAAGGTTCCTGCTTTGAAAAAAGCACTCAAGTTTCTAAAATGCAGTCACTAATATCACTGCACATAAAGTTTGCAGTGGGGGGGGGGGGGTGAAAACACCCAAAGATCCTGGGTTACTGAAAAAGTTCTTGGGCATTGAAAATATGTCTAAATTTCCTTTTTCTTTCCCCTCCATGAAAAAGTTCTCAGGTTCCTGAAAAGTTCCCTCTAGTGAAATCATGACTAAAAAGTTTCTTACATTTCATTTCAGAAACCTTTTCATGAATCCGGCGTAAAAGTTCACGAAAAGGTTCCTGTAGTGCAAACGTGCCCGATTCTTCCCAAGTTCCTGAAAAGGATGCCGGTGCATAAATGTGGATGAAGTTCTGAAAACGTTACTGGGTTCCTGCAGCGACGATATACGTTCTTGAAAAGATTCCCGGGCTCAGGAAAAAAAAAAAAAGATTCCTGAGCACCTCCGTGTGTTTCTGAAAATGTTCCAGAGGTTCCTGAAATAGCTGGTGAAGCGCAAACATGCGTAACGTTCCAGAGTTCCTTGGTTCCTGAAAAAGCTCCTTGGTCTCAGACAAGCCTGATGCAGAGGACATGTACTATGTGTAGTTCCTGATTTCCTGAAAAAGTTCCAGGTTCCTGAAAAGGTTCTGGTGGTGGAAAAGTGCCTAAAGTTCCTGCAGTCACCATAAGATTCCTTGGGTTCTTGTATCTTAATGTATCTAAAGCTCCTGAGTTCCTAAAAAAAAAAGACTTCTAGGTTCCTGAAAAAGGAAATTGACAGGAACCTAAAATAAAAAGCCAGGAATTCCAATGACTTTCCAACGGATTTTATTTTAGAAGCACAAGACATCTCCGTTTTGTCCAGTAGTTTAGTTTCAAACATCTCAGAAGGCTCGAGCATTAGTACTCACGTTCTCAGGACCTTTAGTACCCATGTAGAAGTGCACCATGATGGAGATGGCCTGCAGGGACAGCAGGAACTGGCTCTGTAAGCAAAAACAAACACAAAAAAAACCCAAGCATATAAACAGCGAGTAAAGCGGCTGCAGCAGCGGGAGTGAAATCCCAGCTCGACGCTAAACAATAAAACCGTAGCGAGAGAGATGAAGCTAGCTGGCGTCACCTCTTCCTCGCCCATCTTGGCGAACTCGTAGAGGAAGGCGAAGTACTCGGTCAGGTGCTTGCTGTGAGGCTTCACCCCGTGCTCCATGATGGACAGCAGCGTCTTGACGAAGCGCGTCACGCACGATCGGCTCCCGATGTCCTCCACGGGGGCGTCCATGTCGTCAGACCTGCAGGGACAGCCACTTAAACCCCTTACAACCTGGACCTTACAATACCGAGGCTTTTAATTACGTAATGTCTTTACTGCCTCTACCAACCCCGCCCCTGAACAGAATCAATTCGTCGTCTGGTTTAGTTTTTGTCTGGTTAATGTTGCTTGTCCAGTTCAGATTTTAAATGTCATGCTAGCGGAACGTTAGAAAGAAAAGCTTAGATTTTATGCACATTAAGCCGCATTAATGCACCAGCTATCTTCCACCTCTCCCATTTCTCTGCCTAGTTTAGTCAACAGATCATGCTAGCCCCGCCCCCCAAGCCAGCTCTTCCAATCATACAACAGCTACCAATACAAACGCTATCTGCCCTCTTCCACATGCACGAGCTCACAGATAGACAAAACTGCCTAGTGTCGCTGTGACTGACAGAGGAGAGAGAGAGACAGTGTAAGAGAGAGAGAGAGAGAGAGAGAGACACACACACACAGACAGACCGACAGAGAGACCGACAGAAAGAGAGAGAGACAGACTGACAGAGACAGACAGAGAGAAAGACAGAGACAGAACGACACACAGACAGAAAGAGAGAGACAGACAGAGAGAGACAGAGAAGCAGAGAGAGAGACACAGACAGAGAGAGACAGAGAGGCAGAGAGAGAGAGAGAGCGCGAGAGAGAGAGACAAAGAGAGACACACAGACAGAGAGAGACAGAGAGGCAGAGAGAGAGAGAGAGAGAGAGAGCGAGAGAGAGAGAGACAAAGAGAGACACACAGACAGAGAGAGAGAGAGAGAGAGAGACACAGCGAGAGAGAGGGGAGAGACTACGCCCCGCCCACCCTGAGAGCACAACCCGTCTTGCTCCCTTGCTGCCCCTGGCGTGATCTCCGGACGTCAGGGTGAACCCCACACACCCCGTCACCCCACACAAACACTCTCTTACCCATCCTCCATTCCTGGCTGTAGGTACAGATGGGCGTGCACTGGTCTCAGCCTTTGAATCACATGAATACACAACCTCTGGAACATCTGCAATCCAAACACCACAGGAATTAGTGTGTGAGCGTGGTGAAGGTTTCTGACACACCACGGCCGTGGTGTTTGCCGAGTCAGGGCCGTCCCTGATGCAGAGCTCGGGTCATAAGGACCGAACTTATTTTGACTGGGTCGAGCTGATCTATGGAGGCGACTGACGTCGAGTCCACTCACCTGTCGAACGATCTGGTTCGGGCACTTGATTAAAATCTGCATCGGCCACCAGTTGTCGTCGGCCATCCGGTCCAAAAACCACTGCGGCACAGGACGGGACGGTTAAAGCAGAGTGGAAGCTACGCTACGAGAACCAGCAACCCGGCTCAGAGCATCGGGCTTCTAAGATTCAAAGGCTGTGGGTTCAAGTCTTTGTGTTTCTCATAAGGTCGTGAGATTAAATCCCAGCCCTTCAGCAGGGCCCTTAACCCTCAACTGCTCAGACGTATAAATGAAATAAACGCAAGTCTCTCTGGATAAGAACGCCACGAATGTAAACGTCAACAAGGACGAGGAGTAAAGATTACGCTGCAGACTTATCCTGGTTTTAAATCATCATCTTTGACTTCCTTGAGCCGAATAAAAATAATAAACAGTGCTTGATTATCCACCGTGCTGGTGCATCATCCCATCTTCCCCATCCACAGAATCCATTTCATTCAGCATACAAAATATTCAATAGCTGTTGTGATTAAATAAAACTATAGGTCTATACACCTGATCGAATACACACAACCAGTCAAAAGTTTGTGGACGCTCGACTGAAATGTTTCTCGTGACCTTAAAAGGGTTTTGATCTGAAGGTGTGTGATTAAACGCGTGAAATCGGTGTCCAAGACAAACAATATAATGTGAAAGGTAATGTATGTGAAAAATCATGACTTTAATATCAAGCAACAATTTAAATCATCGTTTCATCCGTTATTGTGCAGCGCGAGGTGGAAGGAAATGAAAATTGTAAGAGTTCGTACCTCACACGCCGCCTGGCTGTTGTTAAACTGTTTGGTGAGAAGCTCGATCCACTGCAGCATCGTGGGCTGGAGACCAAATTCAAACGTTAAATGTGACTCAGGACAGGGAAAGAAAGGACAGGACAGGACAGGACAGGACAGGGAAAGAAAGGACAGGACAGGACAGGGAAAGAAAGGACAGGACAGGACAGGGAAAGAAAGGACAGGACAGGACAAGAAAGGACAGGACAGGACAGGACAAGAAAGGACAGGACAGGACAGGACAGGGAAAGAAAGGACAGGACAGGACAGGGAAAGAAAGGACAGGGAAAGAAAGGACAGGACAGGACAGGGAAAGAAAGGACAGGACAGGACAAGAAAGGACAGGACAGGACAGGACAAGAAAGGACAGGACAGGGAAAGAAAGGACAGGGAAAGAAAGGACAGGACAAGGAAAGAAAGGACAGGACAGGGAAAGAAAGGACAGGGAAAGAAAGGACAGGGAAAGAAAGGACAGGACAGGACAGGGAAAGAAAGGACAGGACAGGACAGGGAAAGAAAGGACAGGGAAAGAAAGGACAGGACAGGACAGGACAGGGAAAGAAAGGACAGGACAGGACAAGAAAGGACAGGACAGGACAGGACAAGAAAGGACAGGACAGGGAAAGAAAGGACAGGGAAAGAAAGGACAGGACAAGGAAAGAAAGGACAGGACAGGGAAAGAAAGGACAGGGAAAGAAAGGACAGGGAAAGAAAGGACAGGACAGGGAAAGAAAGGACAGGACAGGACAGGGAAAGAAAGGACAGGACAGGGAAAGAAAGGACAGGACAAGGAAAGAAAGGACAGGACAAGGAAAGAAAGGACAGGACAAGAAAGGACAGGACAAGAAAGGACAGGACAAGAAAGGACAGGACAGGACAGGGAAAGAAAGGACAGGACAAGAAAGGACAGGACAGGACAGGGAAAGAAAGGACAGGACAAGGAAAGAAAGGACAGGACAAGGAAAGAAAGGACAGGACAAGAAAGGACAGGACAGGACAGGGAAAGAAAGGACAGGGAAAGAAAGGACAGGACAAGGAAAGAAAGGACAGGACAAGGAAAGAAAGGACAGGGAAAGAAAGGACAGGACAGGACAAGAAAGGACAGGACAGGACAAGAAAGGACAGGACAGGACAGGGAAAGAAAGGACAGGACAGGACAGGGAAAGAAAGGACAGGGAAAGAAAGGACAGGGAAAGAAAGGACAGGACAAGGAAAGAAAGGACAGGACAGGACAGGGAAAGAAAGGACAGGACAGGGAAAGAAAGGACAGGACAGGGAAAGAAAGGACAGGACAGGACAGGGAAAGAAAGGACAGGACAGGGAAAGAAAGGACAGGACAGGGAAAGAAAGGACAGGGAAAGAAAGGACAGGATAGGACAAGAAAGGACAGGGAAAGAAAGGACAGGACAGGGAAAGAAAGGACAGGGAAAGAAAGGACAGGGAAAGAAAGGACAGGACAGGGAAAGAAAGGACAGGACAGGACAAGAAAGGACAGGGAAAGAAAGGACAGGACAGGGAAAGGAAAGGACAGGACAGGGAAAGAAAGGACAGGACGAACTATTCACCTTTTCCTTTGAGTGAATGAAGGTCTCCAGGACGAACGAGGTGCTGAGCTGTGATGGAGAGAACAACATGAGGAACTTTAATGAACTTAATTAACTAGAAGGAAGGAAAATAAAAAAATCACAAAAATCTCATTAAACGACATTTAAGGAAGGTTCATTATTTAAACGAGGCGAGTTGGACTGCAGGGCGATAACAGTGCCGAGTTCAGCACTGAACCCCGCTGAGTCGGCCGTGTGACGCGCCTGTGGAGGGTATTACCTTGGCAGTCATGAGTGAGACAGCTTTGGGGTCGGGTAAAGTGCTGGGGATGCTGCTGCACAACTGCCACATGAACCTGCACACAAATAAACACCGGGATACGGAAAGGAGACACTTAAACCGGCGCCGTGGGAAATACACGCTTCTGATTGGCTGGCAGGCTCGTGCAACTTAACGACTCGTATGCGATCTTACACGGTCACGATGTCCGGTGACGTTTACTCCGATTAAAATCAGCATGAAATCAACATCAAAAAAATAAAGTTTTGTAGCTTTTAATGCACGAATGTAGCTTTTAATGCATGAAACAATTCTCATTCAGACGATGTACGCGTTCAAATACGGATCGACCATCTTGATGACCTCGTTCTGCACTCCTCAGATCAGACTTCCCGTCCGATCGAAGCGCTCCCGAGAATCCGAAGCGTCCCGCCTCCAACGTTAATCCACGGTACTGACTGTCGAGCACGGCTTGACCCCCGGGCTGTGAGGTAAGCTAAACGCTGTTGGCTGTTTTAAAAAAAAGGGGGAGGAGCCGCTTGATATGATGTCCCGCCCTGACTTCCTGTTTCAGTGCAATCTACGCCAACACGTCGAATAACGTCGTGCGTGTCGATTTAAATTATATTAATAACCATGCGCGTTTGTCTCTTGAGTTTTGCCCAAACCGCGTTTAATTGCACCTAGGGGGCGTGGCTTTTAGACTGTGATTAAGTCACTAATCGAGATATTACATGACTGTACATAACAGTTTAGGCGCGGGACAAGTCGCTACAGGACGCCTTGTCGTTGATCAGAATGAATAAATCGATGTCTAAACGCTAGAAATTATTATACAGCTGTACAGTCAGTCTGTACTTTAATATGCTACGGAACAAACCTCCCTAAAGCCTCCAATATGAAACGCTAGT
>NC_071280.1:17081308-17086308 GCF_023375685.1 Ictalurus furcatus
AGACTGACAGCTAAAAAGTGCGAAGCAGAACCAGACAGGAGACAGAAAGATACCTGCGTATGCAGTCTGCAAGGTGTCGGGCGAGAGCGTCCAGGTCCAGCAGCGTGGTCTGACTCGCATCTTTAACGTGGATGTTATCGATGAGCTTACACAGCAGCCAGAAATATTCCTTACAGCCAGAGCGCAACACGGCCTCCTCCTCATACTCTTCCACCTGCGCGCGCGCACACACACACACACACACACACACAACCATCGGCAACTGTACCCTCTCCTCCGACCCCAACACATCACCCTAACCCACGTCACAGCCCCAAGGAATAGAGTTACCAGGGCAGTTCAACCCTACATACTGGTCACTAGCGGTCACGTTATAACAGATACCTTTAAGCGACTGTGTATGTGTTTGTGTGTGTGTTTGTGTGAGTGAGTGAGTGAGTGAGTGAGTGCGTGTGTGAGGGGAGACTCACTCGAAGTGGTTTAAGAGCCTGTGCATCTGGTAGGAATTTAAGCAGCGTTGAAGCAGCCAACAACAGAAAGGATCTGTTAATAGACTCTCCTCCTTCCAGCCCCGACAGGGACAGTTTATACAGTCCATTACACGCCTCATGACGAACTGCCGTCTGGAGAGAGAGAGAGAGAGAGAGAGAGAGAGAGAGAGAGAGAGAAAGAGAGAGAGAGAGAGAAAGAGAGAGAGAGAGAGAAAGGCAGAGAGAGAGAGAGAGAGAAATAGAGAGAAAGGCAGAGAGGGAGAGAGAGAGAGAGAGAGAGAGAGAGAGAGAGAGAGAGAGAGAGAGAGTGAGAAATATAGAGAAAGGCAGAGAGGGAGAGAGAGAGAGAGAGAGTGAGAGAAATAGAGAGAAAGGCAGAGAGGGAGAGAGAGAGAGAGAGAGACAAAGAGAGAGAAAGGCAGAGAGAGAGAGAGAGAGAGAGAGAGAGAGAGAGAGAGAAAGGCAGAGAGGGAGAGAGAGAGAGAGAGAGAGAGAGAGAGAAAGGCAGAGAGGGAGAGAGAGAGAGAGAGAGAGAGAGAGAAAGGCAGAGAGGGAGAGAGAGAGAGAGAGAGAAAGGCAGAGAGGGTAATTTATAGTATGAATAAAATGAGTGCTTAAACCAAGTCTCTTTCTGAGTTGGATGCAATGCAGATGGTTTAATAAAGTGCAAACAAACAGTGGGTTGGGAATCACATCTATACATCTCTCTATACATCTCTCTCTCTGTGGGCGTCTCTCTCCCGCTCTCTGTGGGCGGGTCTCTCTATCTCTCTCTGTGGGTGGGTGTGTCTCGCGCTCTCTCTCTCCATGTGGGTGTGTCTCTCTCTCTCTCTCCATGTGGGTGTGTCTCTCTCTCTCTCTCCATGTGGGTGTGTCTCTCTCTCTCTCCATGTGGGTGTGTCTCTCTCTCTCTCTCTCCATGTGGGTGTGTCTCTCTCTCTCTCTCTCTCTCTATGTGGGTGTGTCTCTCTCTCTTTCTCTCTCTCTATGTGGGTGTGTGTGTCTCTCTCTCTCTCTATGTGGGTGTGTCTCTCTTTCTCTCTCTCTATGTGGGTGTCTCTCTCTCTCTATGTGGGTGTGTCTCTCTCTCTCTCTCTCTATGTGGGTGTGTCTCCCTCTATGTGGGTGTCTCTCTCTCTCTATGTGGGTGTGTGTGTCTCTCTCTCTCTATGTGGGTGTGTCTCTCTCTCTCTCTATGCAGGTGTGTGTCTCTCTCTCATACGGTTGCTGTACCTCTGGAATGAGCAGGGTGAGTTTTTTCAGCCAGTCGTGTAGATGGTCACTGTCAGCGAGGCTGGACTTCACCATGGAGCAGCAATGCGCCCAACTCACCAACAACCACATCGAGTAGTGGGTAACTAACACACACACACACACACACACACACACACACACACACACAGTCATTACACACTTAGTAACTCAGTAAACAGACGTGGTGGTGACCCGGAGTACATCTCTAAAACCCCATCTTCACTACTGTAAAACATGACTACATCACACACTGCATACAGTAACACACGTTCCTGATAAACCCCTCAGCGCATCGTTATTATTGATCACGCGCCAGCTGCAAGTGTTACTGCACCATACAACACAGGAGCCAATCAGATTTGTTATGCGAATACAGGTCATAATGCAACACTTTAGTAATTACTCAATATATATTTTTAAAAACTGTACAGCGGTCAGTACAAGACTCCGGTGTTGAGCGAAACCTCTGGAGTGTTGTCATGGGGAAGCGCTGAAAACGTTCTCACCTTCATGACGAGATCGGTGGTCCGACTGCGCTTTCAACACTCTGAGAAACAGGAAAAGGAAATGATGTCCGCTGCGTTGTACGATTTTTTTTTTTTGGCAAACAGACAAACATTTATTTACTGATTTAAGCACGTATGGGACTGAGCACGTCCCCTCACTCTCTGTGTGTGTGTGTGTGTGTGTGTGTGTGTGTTACCTGTGTGCCAGGTTGTCGTAGGTATAGGCCACATTGATTAGTCGCTGGATCATGTTGGTACCTTGGACGAGACTGAGGAACACCTAAACACACACACACACACACACACACACACACACACACGTTAGCTAAAATCGTCGATGGAAGTAAACATTATAATATGATCTATGATGTTATGAAATGATAAAAGGTCGGGTCCATGTCACGCTGTCATACTTCGGTAAGCCGTGGTATGTGCAGGCCTTTCCCATGCTCCCCGGTGCTCTTGCGGGACTTCCCGGGCCACGCCCTTTTGCGCTGCGTGTCTGTGAGGCCAGACCAGGCGAAGACGTCGTGGTAGGCCAGGTCCAGATCAGCAGGGTCCACCGCAAACTGGCATATCAGCTTCAGCAGACACGCCAAGCAGTCCAACAACCACTGGGGGGGAGGGGGGGGTGTAGAGAGACGGGGAGAGAACGAACGAAAGAAACAAAAAGAAAGAGAGAGAAATCAAAATTAGCAACTGTCTTGGTTTTCAAAAATATTCTGGAGACCGTATGTCTGTGTGCCCGTGTGTGTGTGTGTGTGTGTGTGTGTGTGTGTGTGTGTGTGTGTGTCCGTCCATCTGTCTCACCACAGTCCATGACTCTTGCTCCTTAGGCTCGAGGATTGCAGAGTTAAAAATCTCCAGCAGCAACTGAAGTCCTCCAGATGCCACAAACTACAATGTTGGAAAGTAAAACACACACACACACACACACACACACACACACACACACACACACACACACACACAGAGAGAAAACACCCTCTTGAATGTTCATGGTCACAGATTTTATGGGCAGCTGTGATAATCTGAAATCTAGAAGTTTGTGTGTGAGAGAAAAAGACAGACACAGAGAGAGATGGAGAGAGAGAGAGAGAGAGAGAGAGAGAGAGAGAGAGAGAGAGAGAGAGAGAGAGAGACCTTGCAGCTCCATGAGTTTTTGCTGTTTTCAATCTGGTCCTCACTCGAGTCATCTGAGTCTGGGTACAGGTCACTGTAACTACCCTGTGAAACACACACACACACACACACACACGTTATTCATACACTATAATTTCCAGATTATAACATGTTTTGCCTGTGTGTGTGTGTGTGTGTGTGTGTGTGTGTGTGTGTGTGTGTGTGTGTGTGTGTGTACATACCGTAGACTCCCTGTGTATTCTGCGGTTGGGTTTTCCCAGAGCTTCAATGATTTCCAGAGCATACAGCAGCTTATGAGGTGACTTTATCCTCAATAGATCCTTCCAGCAAAGGCCATCAGATCCCTAAAACACAGACACACACACACACACACACCCCCCATCAGGGAATCTTAAACAAGACATCCGACGTAGCAGTGTAACGGGTCACGTGACTGACCGTGTCGTCTGAGATGTTCTGAAAGGCCTGGAGCATGTTGGGACACGTAGGCAGGAGCATGAGCAGCTCCCACACGCGCCGAGAGAGATTCTCCGCATGCAGGTGCAGATCCTCACAGCGTACACTCTAAACACCAGGCACAGACAAAACACACACCAGAAAGAGTTACTAATCCCAATTCAGAACCATCTGTACCATGGTGTTTCAGTGGCTTTAATGAAGCCGGGGTGCCAATACATTCATTTGCGTTCTGATAGGAAGGACGGAAACGTATATGATGTACCCTACACGTAGGGAGCGTAGACAGTGACCATGCAGTTATTGTGTGTGTGTGTGTGTGTGTGTGTGTTTCCGTTACCTGAGTGGTGTGTTGCGTGCGCTCGGATCGCTCGGGACCGGGAGCTTTGAAGCAGGCGAGCATCTCCAGCAGGTCGAACAGTGTGGTGATGTGCGGCTCCTGCAGGAGCAGCAGCATGGGGATGTGTTCCTTCTGAGGAGGAGGCAAGCAGGAGGCTGGGAGCTGTACGCCCTCTCCCTTCCTCTCCCTCCGAGGAGCGCCCAGAGACACAAACACCATCTAGCACACACACGCAGATAGAGAGAGAGAGAGAGAGAGAGAGAGAGAGAGAGAGAGACAGACACACACACACACACACACACACACAGAGAGAGAGAGAGACAGACAGACAGAGGGAGAGACACACAGAGAGAGACAGAGAGAGAGAGAGACACACACACACACACACAGAGAGAGAGAGAGAAAGAGAGAGACAGAGAGAGACAGACAGAGGGAGAGACAGAGAGACACACAGAGAGAGACAGAGACACACACACACAGAGACAGAGAGAGAGACAGAGAGAGAGAGAGAGACAGACAGAGGGAGAGAGAGAGACACACACAGAGGGAGAGAGAGAGAGAGAGAGAGAGAGACAGAGGGAGAGAGAGAGACACACAGAGAGAGACAGAGAGAGAGAGAGAGAGAGAGAGCGCGCACATGAGACAGTGAGATAGAGAGATGTGACATGTTGAAATGGTTTGTGTAAAGGAGCAGAGAGAGAGAGAGAGAGAGAGAGAGAGAGAGAGAGAGAGAGTGAGTGAGAGTGTGTGAGTGAGAGAGTGTGTGAGAGAGTCTAGGATTTTACCTGCATGTCCTTAAACCCGAGCTCA